>NC_061099.1:56553304-56573347 GCF_015104395.2 Macrobrachium nipponense | reverse complement strand
CATTTATTTTCGTCTACCTTTACATCAAGGGGGCATGGGGACTCAAGAAGTTCAAGACTATGCAATGGAAGGATATCTGTCAACTTGACTGCAGGATGAAGGTCAAGAAATCATTGTCTATGATGATATCGCCAAATAAGAGATTAGGAGTAATATATCTCGTTCTACTGGATAATGCTTAACTCAAAGATGTTTCATGTAAAAATTGAGTGAGACAGGTTCTGTAGTCATTCAACCAAGTTCAAAATCCATATAGCTTTACAAAGGAGGCTGTTTATTTTAAGCTGTGTACTTCTACTAAAACTCTAAATAAGATTTTCGTCTTTAATCAAAGACTTGGGTTATTGACAAGTCCATAACCTTTTGATTAAGGTTCTCCCAGGAGATCGGTAACACAAAACCTCCTTACTTCCTGAACAAAAATTTCAACGTAGAGATAGAGGAAGCTCTACTGACAGATATTGGCAATATGTAATCAGCATTTGTTATTTCTGCAATCATAACTGTGCCAAACCATTTATATGATCTCTCAACGACATTCAACTGATAATTACGAAAACCAAAACATTAATCAAACTAACAGATATAATCAAAACATATCATGTAGTACAGGATAGTCGCAAAGACTTTCGTAAGGAAGTATTACTGCACTAATTCATTAATTTCTTTCTCCTTGATCATGGAAAAAGGTCAAAATCTACATGGAAAAAGGTAAAAAAATCTAAACATGAGGATTAACGACGAGTAGAATCAGCAAGATATGAGAGAGGGGAACAAGATACACTAAAAGGTCATGAATTGATGAATACAAGACGAGAGAAGGAGACATAACTGCTCCATTCTGAGGTTCAAAACAGTTATGGAAAGTGGTTGTTGCAATCTCCGCCAACTACGAATGTATCAGAACGGCCAGGGAAGGCACTATTAATCGGGTTATGCAAAGATATAGGTAAAGGGCGTATAATGCACACTCTCAATATGTTTATAGTTGCCAACATTCACATAGCTGAATTTCACAACGGCAGTCAACAGAAAACTAAATATATTTGTTCAAAGGTGGGGTAGTTCTAAAACAGACTGATTTATTCGTTTAGTGTTACTGGTCAGGGAGATTTAATCATGGTAGAAGTTTAACATAGTATGACAGATCTATGGAGTTTAGGCTATTAGGCCTGGTGCTGGGACAATATGCAGTATCATTGCGCATATACCCGAAAGTGAATTTCCATCATGGGAAATTGATTTCGCTGACCCCTTGACTCGGGTCTACCAAGTGTGCACAACGCAGGAACGAAACAACTTAGGTTACCAAGCGGCTATTGTAATATATATTGGTCTTTTCTCGATTCGAGTCTAAAAAAATCTAAGACAGCGACTCCACCATTGCCTAAGAGTGATATTGGTGGGAAACATTGGATATATATATATTTGAAAACGAATTCTTTTGTTATTATAACCTTTTATCTTGGGCCACATCATTAATATATATCATATTTTTTTTCTTACACCAAATGAAGCAAACGTCATGAGTAAAAGCAACTCTCTTTTTTTTCCCTCAGTTTTCAATTTTATGAAGGAAATTAACAGCAAAGATGAGCCATCATGAAAATAAAATAGAGAGAAGAATCCGCAATGAAGGCTAGCCTTGGTCATTACAGAATGCCATGTCTTACAAATAAGTTCCCAGAAAGAAGAGGATATTTTTTACTTCTGTTTGACTTCAAGATCAATAGTAGTTATCTGGAAACTCTTATCATATGTCGTAAATCACATGTTTCAGTGAAATAAAACCCAAGGTATTGTGTATTGAAAAGACGCAATTGAATCCTCAGCCCAACACCCGCCTTTTTTTTTTACTGAAATGTTTAAAAGATCACCAATGGATGGCATTAACACTCTACGGATTGCCAGTACTAGAGATTTACAGAGTCCGAGGACACATCAACCCCCACCCCACCAAATGTTCATTCAATCGATAAATCTATTTGGTTTCGAGTGGTTTCAACATCTAGATATTGTCCTACTTCTGTGGCTTAACAAAGCAATCCACTTCAAATTTCCTGAGTTGGGTCATGAGAGTCATTACATACTTCGTGATTGAATAACCAATGCATCACTTGTATTTTTTTTCGTTTTTTTAGTGGAAAACTTTATAGACAAGTGTTTAAGCACTTGAAGTTCAGCTAAAGAAATGCTCATCGGTATGGATTTGTGAAATAACCTGAACAAGTCTGTTTGGACCTTCTGAAGGACTTTCGACGCTGTCGTTACTATTGAACTAATTCGTGCCTACGTACCTGTTACTCGTAAATTGTCAGATGGACCTCGTCTGAAGAATACTATTAGAAATTACATTTGTATATCAAGTTTAGAGCCTGCTCAGTGTGCCGCATAAGATGCAAAGACGTCCTTTCCTCTTGAGGATCCCAGACATTCACAATGCTTGCCAAGGTGTTTTCAATTGAGATAAGGTTGCAACACTTACAGGGCCACGGGAGGAGGTCTAAAACCCTTTGTTCTCTAAACCACCCCTTTATGATATTTGCTTCATGAATCCAAGATTTGTCATGCATAAAGACAATTCGTTCAGGTAATGGGAAGGCACAGGCTTAAATTGTCGGAAGCATAACTTCCTCCAGTATCTCAAGATACTGCTCTGCATTGAACCTCCCATCAATCATCACCAACTACCCTGTATTGCAGGTCACGTTGCCACTGCTCGCTTCAGTAAAGATATGCTCTTCATCGAATATGTTGTGAGAAGAAAAGTGGATTATGACAGTGAAATCAGAAAGGCATTAAATTATACACTAACAGGTTACCAATTTGCTACTGGTATTCCTTACCTACTGCTAGATTTTCATGCCTCCTATTATTAACAATGTCATTAATGTATTAACAAACTAGTAAAATCCTTTGAGCTTTACCGGGGACCACTGTCCCCATCCTCAGAAGATGGGGATAGTAGTCCCCGTAAAGCTTAAAGAATTGTATGTTAATAAACGGTGTTGTATACAAATGATTATAAAAGGGTCTAATTTTTTTTTACATAATCTTCCTTTTTATCCCTCAATGTTATCAATATTAATTAATATTAATATTTTTAAATACCCATGTACATAGATAAAAAGGAACACAGGAGGTTTGGCAGAAAATTGTATTTGTTATTACCGCTAATTTATAGATATAGTTTTTATTAATTAATGATAGTTATAGCCATATTGATTTATTAGTTTCTCTCATACGGATATTAGTAGTCCTGCAGTTTTTACAAGTAATAAATAACGAAATATGTTCATGTTCTGGGAAACTCAGCCTTTAAAGAGTTACTATATCCAAAGTCCCATTTTACCAATACAACACCCCTTTGCAAACTACCTTTAAACAATAATTTGTTAATACAGAATCTATAAGTGACTTTAGTATTATACTGTCATTACTTACCAATGCAACACCTTTGAACTAGGGCGCATCAGAGCTTTGCTTTTGTTGTTGTGCCAAACAACTCAAAATCAATCAATCATTACTTTGCCTACCTAATATTGATTACTGTACTGTTTTCTACAATCTCCTAAATTGTGTCTCCTTGGATGGACTAAGTATTTGAGGCATCTCTATATTAATAAAGTTTACCATCACTCGCCTGTAAGGTAAACTTTCTTATACTATTGTGCAGAAAATGGCTGCTTCAAACATGTTGTCTGACTAACCCAACTTTAACTGTGTGCATAGTCAAAGCCATAGGGAGTGTTTCCCTCTAATTCAGGTAAACCTCACTGTTACTTGCCTTGTATTATTCCTTCGCCATCAATGAATTTTGCTGTGATTTTTTCAAGAAAAGGTCATCTTATCGCCAAAGACGACACGACCCCAGAACTCCTAGTCCTCAGCAGCATAACGTGCTGCAAAACTGTTTTCTCAGATCTTTATGCTCTGCAGTCAGTTTATCTCCTTCGCTGGCGTGCAATGATGAATACCTTCTGCATGAAGGCGTCCTCTCACCAAGAAATCCTTCTTTCTCCGACCCGATTCGCTAACGATTGACAGTGCTGCAAGATTTACTGATTGATTATGAAATTTAGGTCCTCAGGACCAAGTGACAAAACCCATCAGGATTATTCAGAGCCCTAAGGAAAATTAAATTTATGAATTAGTATGATTAATTATGAATAAGTGAATGATATCAGTGTTCAAAAATGAACATAGAAAATAAAGAATGATGATAAATAAAACCAATAAAAAATAATTATTGAAATTTTATATCTAAAAATAAATACTTTTTAAAATAAATTTTTTTAAAATCTTTACTAATATACTGAAATCATATCTCATGAAAATAACCAGATTCTTTCAGATAAGCCATAAGGTTATCTACCTCAACACCATCATTTAAAATTTCTAAAATAGTCTTCCTAGCTGTTAAGTACTTTATCCTTAGGCGATTAAATCTAGGACAGTGAACGAGCATGTGCTCAATGGATAGGTAACAATCTCAGTGACCACAAACTGGGGCACTGGCTCCCTTTAAAATATAACTTTAAAATATAACTATGGATAAAATAGGGGCAGTCCATCTCTGCCGCCATTTCTTATGGATGTATCTTCTAATAACTGGCAACTTATTAATTAAGAAATCACATTTTCCAGCATCCTTTGCTTCACAATCAGCCAGTTCGTTCCCTTCTATACCAGACTGCCCAGGAACCCAACAAAACTTAACTGATTTGTGGCCAACAGAATGATAAAAAAATAATAATTCCTGGCCCTTTGGAATTAAGGGATGGGTAGGGTTAAATTTCATTTAGGGCTTCTAAAACACTCCTTGAGTCATTATATATTATTGTGTACTTAAATTTCTTATCAGATACAAGATTTAAAGCATCAACTATGGCTGTTGTTTCAGCAGTGAATATGGATAAGGAGTCTGGTAACTTTTTTATATATGATTCCTCCTCACACACCACTGCACAGCCAACTCCATCTTCTGATTTTGATCCAACAGTATAGAATTTCCTGTCATTTATATGCCTCTCATCATGCTCCAAAAACTTGTTTCTGATTTCTTCTTCCAGACAATCTTTCTTCACAATCTCTTTAGTGCATAAATCTATTGCTGGAATAAAACAAGAAGGAATGGCAGGATGTTTAACTTGTAGGATCTGCATTTTTATATTTTCATCCTCCAGTTCACCCAGCTGTCTAATTTGAAATGGTGTTGAAGATCTACTACATCTAAAAAGACTTGAATCACACTGTTTGAAGATCTCAAAAGAGGGATTCTCCCTAGTGCTTTTCAGACCTAGCTCATGCCTCCTTAGGTCCAGTGGTACCTGATGGGAGAGTACATAGAGACTTTCAATGATGAAGTTGTAAAAGCTCCAATGCAGACCCTTAGCCCCATATTACGCACAATATCCAATTCCTTAAGTTTAGTCTTTGAAGCAGATGAATATACTTGGCCGCCATAGTCTAACTTAGTTAGATAAGCATACTGCATTGTAAAGCCTCACCACCCCAATTAAAATTAGATAGTACTTTTAAAATATTTAGTAGTGATCTCTTCACTTTAACTTTTAACTGGTCAACATGATTATTCCCAATGAGCATTTCATCAAAGACCATTAAAAATTTTACTTCAGTGGAGTGAGGTAAAATAGTTCCACTTAAGGTAAGAGTTGGAATGGTTTCCTAAGTTCGGCGCCTGCAGAACCAAGCAGGTCCGTTTTTTGTTCAGAAAATCAAAATCCTTGCTGGTTAGCCCACTTTCTTACTTTATTGATGGCTCTTTGCATGAACCTGCTAGTAGAAACTTCCTATCCTGTGCAGTGCAGAGCCAAATCATCCACAAATAAAGAGCCTGTTACTTGTGATGGTATATTTTCTAATACATAATTAATGGCAATAGTAAAGAGAGTGACCCTAAGGATACTATCCAAAGGAACTCCCTCTTCTTTTAAGAACAGTTATGAAACTTGATTTCCAACTCTTAACTTAATAT
This sequence comes from Macrobrachium nipponense, assembly GCF_015104395.2. NCBI lineage: Eukaryota > Metazoa > Arthropoda > Malacostraca > Decapoda > Palaemonidae > Macrobrachium > Macrobrachium nipponense. The sequence goes on along the minus strand of NC_061099.1, from coordinate 56,567,349 downwards.
ATTTCTGATAAAAACGAATTTACACATATGATTATTTTTTTAATGCCCATCTTATACAACTTTCTTATGATACCAAGTGCCATGTGGTGTCATATGCCTTTTTCAAATCAATGAAAACTCCTATTGTTTAGCAAAACCTTATATTTGGTTTCAGAGCCTGAGCAATGGATCTATAGTAGATCTAGTTTCCTAAAGCCAAACTGGAATGGAGAAAGTAATTTATTTGTTTCTAAGTGCCATACACATGTGGTGTTAATCATCTTTTCCATCAGCTTACAAACGCAACTGGTGAGAGCTATTGGTCTGTAGCTGCTGGGTAAAGAAGGATCCTTGTTTGATTTCTTAATAGGGATGATTAATGATAATTTCCAGCTATTAGGAATAATACCAGTTTCCCATATTTTATCGATCATATCTAGAAGAAATTTCTTTGACTTTTCTGGGAGATGTTTCAGCATTTCATAAAGTATTTTATCTTCACCAAGGGCTGATGCTTTAGCATTCTGCAAGGCACCTTTGAGTTCCTGGAGTGTAGATTTTACATTATTTGGTTTAAAATTATTTTCACTTTAATCAAAAGCAATTTGGGCATTTCTGATGTCTTGGAACTCTCGAGAATAGTTCTCACTACTCGATATTCTCGAGAAATGTTCTCCTAATTTTTCTGTGACCCTATCTGCTTGGGTAATTAGAGGTCTAGAGGGCTTTCCTTTCGTTGCTGGAATAGAAGTAGTTGCACTGCTGATGGTAGTGTCATTAAAATAAGTATATGTCTCTGAAATGGATGGAAATGATTTTACATTCTTCTCCATGAGAGCATACTCCCTAAATTTTTCTGCAGACTGCGTCATCTATCTTCCATTAGGAGGTGACTCAGATGACTGATTCTTAACCAATTTTATATGAATCGGGAAGTGGTCAGTCCCATTTGGACTATTCATAATCAATATAAATACTAGATGAGCAAATGCTCAGATCAAAAGCCGAGTAGATATTGGGTGTAGATGATATGCCATGGCTCCAGTGTTAAGTAGAGTGATATCATGACCATCAATAATACTCTTCAACATCCTACCCTTTCCATCTGCCATGTTCCCAGCCCAAATAGGGTTGTGAGCATCAAAATCTCCAAGGAAGAGGAACGGAGTAGGAAGCTGATTGATCAGTAAATGAATATCATTGCAAATGAAATCCAAATCAGGAGGTCTAATGATTATGTTTCAAGAAATTTACTGGAATCAGCAATTATACAAGTCACTAATAAAATAACAAAACATAAATCTTATTCTAGAACTGTACCATTTGGACCCATATATTTGTAAAATGTGTATATCTTATATTCGTTTCCCCCTCATTGTTTGAATTTCATGTAACTAATAGAAAGTGTATTGTTTTTCGAATTGAACTGTGTGTTTGACTGCACCGCTCCTGAATCCTTAATCTATTCTTCGGGATTTTGCTAAATTTGTACTGTCTGGCAGTATATACCTCTTTGTTTTCATAATGTATTGTTTTCTGACTAAATTACCTGGGACCACGTGTGGGTGGCTGCTTTTAAAATCGTTAATCAGGCCCACGGGCGTTTTTTTTCGTTTCTTTAAAGTTAATTGGACCTTTTGTTAATCCTGCAATGTTCGTTTGCATATGCTTACTGTACTGTGTTTTTCTTGTTCTGATCAGTCCTGCCTTAAGAAAAGGCATTAAGACCTTAAAGATCTCAGCAGTTCTCGTGTTTTCATTTATCTCCGTGGCATTACATTTATTTGTATACGTAGCATCACGTTTTATATATTTCGTGATCTAGTTTATTCATATATATATATATATATATATATATATATATATATATATATATATATATATATATATATATATATATATATATATATATATATATATATATATATATATATATATATATATATATATCATACTAATAAGCTACGGGAAAATCCCATTTCCAAGCAATCTCCTCGGCCCATAGTTATTTTCAGTTTAAAGAAATTAAGTAAATATTAACTCCTCTGAATTTTAAGTAAAAACTACGGGTACAATTCACCCCTTTCTATTATGGTTCTCCATTCTTTCTTCCTGGGTAATCCATAAACCTCCTCTCTGTGCGAGTGATCTGCCGATAGCGTTAATACCAGGTACTGACCCAGGAGAAATGCAAATCTTTGCCTTGGGCAAGTCAGCTAAGATTGAACTTTAGGATCAATCACATGGTGTCGCCATCTTAAATTAGAAAGACACGAGGGTACTCACGCATGCGTAGAGCAGATGGCCAGGGCGAACACTTGGATCCTCCTCACCTCAACTGGGATAGTTGATAAAAGTCCTAAGAATGGCAGAAGGGCTCTCAGAACCAAGTCGGATACATCTGTCCTTTCCCCCCTTGCTCTGGAACTGCCCCATCTTAAGCACGTGGTTGTGGGACCTAGTATAATTTTATGGTGTATTTTCCCTTGGGCCCCCCTGAAGTACGTAGAGCACCTATCCGGAAACTAAGGTTGAAGTTGTTAATCGATCTCATCATTTTTAGCCTAATACTGTTTTTTTCCTTTCATTTTCATGTGCGATATACCTGCAGTGATGAGGACTTATAGTGTCCTTTTTAGTTGTGCTGCTTTAAATTGCAAAGCATTTAAGTGAAGTGCAGCGTAAACTGTTAAATTGTAATTATCAGAATCGAATCCCTTTCCAGTTACCCTCTGCGCAAACCCTTGATTCTATAATTAACGACCTTATTCCAGAGAAGTTCCCATAAGGTGTTGCGATTTCAGATTAGAAGTTAGTCAACTGTGTCTTCTGTGCATAAACTTGTCTGCAATATTGGCTTTCCCCACTGCTTTCTCGCAATGCCCCTCAAAGCGGGCTTCCATCATGGTTACTGCAAGTCTTCTTCTTCCTAGCTTAAACCCATTTTTATATGGGGTCGCCATTGCGAATGAGTCGTCTCCATCGATTTCTGTCCTGTGCCTCGTTCTCATTTATACCTTTCAATTCCATATCTTCCCCTACACAATCATGCCATCTCTTTCTTGGTCTTCTCTTCTTCCTTCTACCCCGCACTTCCATTTCCATCGTATGTCTTCCATCATGACGTTCCTCCCTTCGTAACAGGTGTCCATACCATCGAAGCCTTCCTTCCTGTATTTTCTTCGATATGTCAGCTACCTTTGTCGAATCCTCTTATATACATTTCTAATTCCTATCTTCCCTTGTTACTCCCGACATCCATCTCAACATTCTCATTTCTGCTACATCCATCTCTTCTCCTCTGTTTTCCTCATACTTGCTGTTTCTGTTCCATATAACATTGCTGGTCTGACCACCGTCCTATGGAACTTTCCTTTCAATTTCAGAAGGGACCATCTTGTCACAGAGGAACCCCTGATGCAGAACCTCCAGTTATTCCATCCTGCCTGAATTCGGTGTCTCACCTCTTGGTCCATGCTTCCGCTATCCTCTAATATGGACCCTAAGTACTTGAACTTCTGTACTTTCTTTATTTCTTCCCCACCCAATCTTATGCTACTTCCACCGTCCTCAGTAATAGTAGAACATATATTCGGTTTTTGATCTGCTTATTCTCATACCTCTCTCCTCAAGTGCTGCTCTCCACCTCTCCAACCTCCCCTCCAACTCCTTCCCCTTTGAACACAACACAATGTCATCTGCGTATAATATGCACCATGGCACTGCTTCTCTAACATCCCTGGTCATTACATCCATCACGATGTTGAAGATGAATGGGCTAAGTGCTGACCCCTGGTGTATAATCCAACTCCTATCTTACAAATCCATCCGTCTCTCCAACACTACTCCTCACTCTAGTATACAATTCCTGTACATCTCCTGAATAATTCTGACATTCTTTTCCGGCACCATCTTCCCTCTCAAACATCTCCATATTTCTTGCCTTGGCACTCTGTCATAGGCCCTTTCAACAAAGGTCTATGAATACCAGATGCAGGTCTCGTTGTTTTTCTCTGAATTTCTCCATTAGCTGCCTTATGCAAAATATTCCATCCGTTGTGCCGCTACCCTTCATAAATCCTAATGTTCCTTCCTTATTCTAACGTCCTCTCTCAACCTGCTAATCTATTATTCTTTCCCAAAATCTTCAACGTGTGAGGCATTAGTTTTATGCCTCTATAATTACTGCATTCCTGGACATCACCTTACCTTTAAATAGGTATCAATATGCTTTCCCGCCATTCTTCTGGTATCTTTTCCTGTTCGAATATTATTACCATCAGTCATACAAGATGTCTACCCCTTCCTCTCCTAAGGCTTTCCAAACTTCGACTTTGGATTAAGTCAGGTCCTGTTGCCTTCCCATTCCTCATTCTTTTTAAGGCTCGTATCACTTCATCCCTAGATATCCCCATTACCATTCCCATGTTTACTTGTCCATCCTCTCTTACAAGTCTTTCATTTTCTTCATTTAGCAGTTTGTTCGAAATATTCTTTCCATCTTTTCAGGATCTTCTTCCATTTTATGGCCGTACCATTCCTATCTTTTATTTGCTTAATATGGGTGATGTCCTTTGTTCTTTTATTTCTTACTTTTGACAGTTTGAGCATCTTACTCAACCCTTCCTTGGTTTCCAGTTCATTATAAACCTCTTCTATGCCCTTGCCTTAGCTTGAGCTACCACCCTTTTACTTCTTTGTTTCTTTCTCTTAATCTTTCTCTGTCCTCCTGCAGCTGTGACTCTTCAAATCTCTTCCTTGCCTCCCTTTTACCCTTCACCACTTCCCCCCCTCTCTTCTCCCCACCACCAGCTCTCCTTTTCCTCCCATACTATTCCAGATGTTTCCCCTAGTATCTCCTTTCCATGTCTTCTAATCACTGATGCATTATGCCTCCACCATTCTCCCACATCTTCAATTCCCAGATCAACCTCTCCCAGCACTCTTCTCCTGAACTCTCTCTTCTTATCATTATCATCCCTAACAATTTATACCACTTGATTTTCTTTACCTCATTCGTTTTCGTTTTCTTTTCTCTTTTCATCTTTAAATCCATACATAGGAGCCTATGTTGGGGGGCCATGTGGTCACCTGGGGTAACTTTACAATTCCTAACTTCCACCAGCCTTGATCTATTGTAAAGGAGGTAATCTATTTGTGTGCATCTACCGCCACTCCTGTATGTTATCAAGTGCTCCCTCTTCTTTTTGAAGAATGTGTTCACTATTGCCATATCAGAGGACAACGGCAAAGTCTACTATACTCTCTCCTTCTGGGTTTCTCTCCCCAATCCCATGTCCTCCTATGCACACGTTCAATTACATCCCTTTCATTTCCGACATGTCCATTAAAGTCTGCCCCCACTACAGTCCTCTCCTGCACTTCCAGTTCTTGCGTTACCTCACTCATTTTGTTCCAAAAAATGGCTCTTTTCTTCCTCTGTGCAGCCCCACTTGTGGAGCATAAGCGCTAATGATGTTCATTGTTGTCCCCTCCATAACATATCTTCACTCTCATAATGCAGTCATTTCTTTTTCTACTCACTTCCGTTCACTGGCAATTCTTTTCATTTCCCCCGACAACACTACACCAACGCCATTCCTACCCTGCTCATTTGCTCCACTATAGATTAGCTCGTAGCAAAGATCCCCCAGTTCTTTAGCTTTATTACCCTCATCGAGTTTGTTTCCTGCACACACAAAATATCCACTCTCTTCATCCTCATCAACTCCGCCAACTCTCTTCCTCTTCCTGTCACGCTCATGGTGCAGTAGCCCTCGCCTTGTCATAGAGTTAGGGTTAGTTTTGCGATAGGTCCAGCCAGTTTGTCTTGTCCTGGCTGTCACTTACTAAGTACGCCCTAGCACTATTCTCATCAATATCACGACTCATTTCATTGGTTCTGGCGTGGGTTTTTACAGTCGGATGCCCTTCCTGACACCAACCCTCCCTATTTATCCGGGCTTGGGACCGGCACCCATTGAGGCTGGCTTGCCCCCACAGGTAGCTAGATTCATGGTTACTTCAAGTAATTACCACATTCCTCCTTCATCGTGTAGAGAGGGACTATTGTGTTTCTCCCAGCTATGTTAACTAGTCTTATATCACTTTTATTATCAATATAATTAGTTAAGTTAGAGATCCGAGTTTCTCTAATTTACACCTTCTGAAGCAGGCAAAAACATCGTGTAGTCTGTAAGATCCTTGAAATTGCAACTATCAGCTAAATGGTGCTTGTAAAAGCTGGTTTCATGTTAGATATGAACCTGTATTACCGTAAATTTCCCCTTATATACGCACAAGTGAAGCCAGAGTTCCGCAGCGTAAGTAGGAGTGTCAATATATTTTGTTTATATATGCTTGGAGACAAAAGTGGCTGCAATGTTAGGTATGGTTAGAATATGTGCATGCCAGATTATGAGAAGAGAGCATTATTAACAGTTACACGAGATTTTGTGGCTGAGGAATGAAACCCTTGCATAATTTTTCATGATAGGCTATTTAAGGATAAGTGAAAAGTGAAATTAAAAGTGTTATATATTTCTTCGTCTGCGTGTTAGACAAAATTCGAAGGTTTGAATTCTTAGTTAGGCACATTTATCAAGTGAACCAGGAATTGTTGCCTCCCTGGGGTTACTCTCTCTCTCTCTCTCTCTCTCTCTCTCTCTCTCGTAGTAGCCATCTTGCTTAGTGAGACGTTCCCGTGCACAGTCTGATTAATCAACAGGTATCACAAGTTTAACTTACGTCTAGAATTTGAGAAATATCTAGAAGTGTTCGTGAACTATCGGTGATAAGATTAGTGGGAAAATAGTAGGATAAAGTGTCTACTAAGTTAGTTTATCAAGTGAAATACTGTAAATCAGAACAAGATGGCAGTAAGTTCCAACTGTGGCAAAAAATGGCGAAATTTAGCTCGTTTGGCAGATTTGCAATACGATGAGGTAGCAGGAAGGGAACTGGCATTTCTCATCTATGAGATCAGCAACAGTCCTAACCAAAAAGATACAAAAGCATTCATAGATATATTAGAAGGATATAATCCTTCAAACTGGAACAAATCAACAGAAAACATCTTGAAAATGATTGAAGAAGTTCCAAATAAAATCCAAGTGGTCAAGAGACTCATAAAGAAAATATACATAAACCAACATATTCCAACAAAGAAAATGAATAAGGTGAACATTGTGAATATCCTAATTGATGCATTAGGAGAAAGAATGCCAAAAGCATGCAAACGGTGTAAGGTGTGGTATAGCATAGTTTAATCCACAAACCTGATCAGAAAATGTTCTGCATGCACATTTCCGACACATCCACAATGTGCTGAGGTAATGCAAGATATGAGAAAAGATACCAGAATATTTTGCCCAACAAGTCTATCATGGATAGACAATGTTATTAAATCAAGATTGAATGTACAAATAGTTGAGGATGAAGAAGAAGAGGAAGAGGAAGAAGAAAAGAGGAAAACGGAAGGAAGACGTAAACAAAAACTGAAATGACAGAAAAAAATAAAAAATAAGGAAAACAAAGAACAAAGATAAAATAAAAGTATGGATGCAGAGATACTCATTGATACTACATACGAGGCAATAAAGCAGCATACTTACGAAGAAATAAATACGATATGACAACACAAAAGAAAATCCCGAAGAGGCTCTACCCAGATCTACACAATGACGGGAAAGAGGAAAAAATAGACAAAAAAGACAAAGTCTGCAACCTTTTGAAAAGAGGGAATTGCAGATTTGGAGAAAGATGTTACTACAAACATCCTAAGGTATGTCACAACTATGAAATATATGGTAAATGTGCATACCTAGACAGCTATAAGGATGATTGCAGAGATCTACATCCAAAAATATGCAAAAGCCTAAAAGAAGGAAAAGGATGTAAGTTCGACAAAAAATGTAAATATATGCACTCTGTAGCCATGAATCAAAATCAAATAAATAATCAATCAAGTAATAAAATCCAAAATAAGAAAGAAACAAATAAAGAGAGGAATAAAGAATATCAGGTTTAAGCAGGCCTCAGCTCCAAGATACAACTCAAGAGATAAGAACTGTATTTATGATGCAAGAGGATATTGCAGATACGGAGAAAATTGCAGATTCAGACACAAAATGAATAATTATGATGAAGGAAGATCAAATATTATGGAAAGTTGGATTTTTTAATGTCAGAATTTCTGGGAATGAAAAAAAGAACAACATACCAGAACAGGAAAGAGACATGGGAAAATCCTTATTATTACCCATATTAAATGAAGTGATGAATGCGCAGGGTTTAGTTACGTGTAACTCAAAAAGAAAAATAGAGTACTTAGAAGAACTAACGCAAATTGAAAAGAAAATAGATATAATGAATATAAGTGAAACCTGGTATTCCCAAGAGACTGGGAATGATGATCAAATAAAAGAGTTCCAAACTTATAGATCAGATAGAAAAAATAGGAATCAAGGGGGAACCGCAATATGGGGAAAGACAAAAAACAAGGAAAAATATATGAGAAATATAGTAACTCAGAATGTGAACTAATAGCGGTAGAATTTGAATCTGAAAATAGTAATATATAATATATAAATCTGAACATAGTAATATATAGACCTCCTAATACTAAAGAGTTTGACTTAATAATAGAAAAATTGGATGATATATGTAGAAATTACAAGGACTGGACTATTCTCCTATCTGGAGACTTCAACTTTCCTTTTGTAGACTGGAAAGAACGAAGAGGAGATTGTGATTGTGCTTATACATATAAAAAAAGAGAGTAATAGTACTGCAGAAGATAAGAGGCAATTCGAAAAGCTATTAGATATGCTACTAGAATACAACATTCAACAAATAAATCACCTGCCAACAAGAAAGGAAAATACTTTAGACCTAGTATTTGTGAACGAGATGAATTATGTTAAAGAAATAATAGTTTATAATGCGAGTATTTCAGACCATAATGTCATAGAATTAACAGTCCATTCCAAAGCAAGTGAAAACAGAGATAAGCAAGAAATGAAAAAGTGGGAAGGATATGGAAAATACAACTTCTACAGTAAAAATATAAAATGGTCAGAAATAAATGAAAAATTAAACAAAGATTGGGGTAACATTTTCATAAGTGATGACATAAGGGTAAATACGGAGATATTATATAAAATATTAGAGAAAATAGTGGATAAATATATACCGAAGAAGAAAAGTAAACATCAGTCATGCATACCAAGAGATAGAAGGATCTTGTTCCAGAAAATCAGAAAATGGAAAAAAGGTCTTGCAAAAGAAAAAAATGCATGGAAAGTTATAGAACTAAAAAGTAAGATAGAAAATGCAGAACAAAAGATTATACAATCAAAAGAAAATGAAAAACGGGACTTGGAAGAAAAAACCCTAGTAAATATCAAGCAAAACCCCAAACTATTATACTCATACGCGAAAAAGATGAATAAAAGAAGAATAGAAATAGGCCCTCTAAGAATTGAAGGGAGATTAACGAATGAAAAAAAGGAAATTTGCAACATATTGGCAGAACGATATAAGAGAGAATTCACCTAATAAAGGTAATGATATAGAAGTAAGGGAAGAAAATAGTGAATATTTAGCTGACATAGATATTACTGAAGCTGATATTGTGCAGGCTATTAATGAAATTAAAAATGGAGCTGCAGCAGGGCCTGATGGTGTTCCTGCTATTTTGTTAAAGAAAGTAGTTCATTCTATCGCAAAGCCACTTGCAATATTATTATGACAGAGTGTAGATACAGGCATGATTTATGATGAGCACAAATTAGCATATATTACCCCTACATTCAAAAGTGGATCAAGACTAGAGGCAAGTAATTATAGGCCTATGAGTCTAACATCACATATTATGAAAGTGTATGAAAGGGTAAAGGGTAATGAAGAAAAATATTATGAAACATTTAATAAAAAATAATCTGTTTAATATAGGACAACATAGTTTCATACCCGAAAAAAGTACACAAACCCAACTGTTAGTCCACCGTGAGAACATATACAAAAATATGAAAAGCGGAAATGAAACAGATGTGGTTTATCTAGACTTTGCAAAAGCTTTTGACAAGGTAGACCATAATATATTAGCGAAGAAAATTAGAAAACATAATTTAGTGGATAAAGTAGGAAGATGATTAAAAAAAATTTTACACAACAGAAAATAGATAGTTATTGCAAACGATGAGAAATCGGATGAAGCTAAGGTAATTTCCGGTATGCCACAAGGTACGGTGTTAGCTGCATTACTGTTTGCTATTATGATTGCAGACATAGACAGTAATGTTAAGGACTCGGTAGTGAGTAGTTTCGCCGATGACACAAGAATAAGTAGAGAAATTACTTGTGATGAAGATAGGAACGCGCTACAAGAGACCTTAACAAAGTATATGATTGGGCAGAGGTAAATAGGATGGTATTTAACTCTGATAAATTTGAATCAATAAACTATGGAGACAGAGAAGGAAAGCTATATGCATATAGAGGACTTAATAATGAGACAATCACAAATAAGGAAGCAGTTAAAGACCTTGGTGTGATGATGAATAGGAACATGTTATGCAATGATCAAATAGCAATTCTATTGGCAAAATGTAAAGCAAAAATGGGAATGCAGTTACGGCACTTCAAAACAAGAAAAGCTGAACACATGATTATGCTTTATAAAACATATGTTCGTAGTCCACTTGAATATTGCAATATGATATGGTACCCACACTATCAAAAGGATATTGCACAAATAGAGAGTGTACAAAGGTCCTTTACAGCTAGAATAGAAGAAGTTAAGGATCTTGACTACTGGGAAAGACTACAATCCTTAAAATTATATAGTCTAGAAATGACAAGAGAACGCTACATGATAATTCAGGCATGGAAACAGATAGAAGGAATAGCCAAAAACATCATGGTGCTAAAAATATCAGAAAGAGCAAGAAGAGGTAGATTAATAGTGCCCAAAACTATACCAGGAAAATAAGGAAAGCACACAGGACATTAATCCACTACGCACCAGCATTGATAATGCAGCGTCTATTCAATGCGTTGCCAGCTCATCTGAGGAATATAACAGGAGTGAGCGCAGGTGTGTTTAAGAATAAGCTCGACAAATATCTAAACTGCATCCCAGACCATCCAAGATTGGAAGATGCAAAATATACCGGAAGATGTACTAGCAACTCTCTGGTAGACATTAGAGGTGCCTCACACTGAGGGACCTGGGGCAACCCGAACAAGATGTAAGGTTTGTAAGGTCTGTAAGGTCTCTCTCTCTCTCTCTCATAGAGCTTAGGAATTCGTTAGGCAAATGTATTATTTTATTTGTCAAGTAAATATCATAAAATTGTAAACTTCATTCAGGTTATGCGAGCCCATAACTTTGTGTAATATTTGCGTTCGTTATTAGTATTCTCAAAAGAAACTCACCTTGTAAATCCTATTCTCATTAAAGTTATTTTTAGCTCATTCATTTTCACTTTCCCAGAACAGTAGGTCGTTTCCCGAAGTCTAACGCTCTGTAAGTGTTCACTCACCCTAGCTGCCCTGCCGTCACACAAGACTAAGAAACACAGTGTGTGGAATTCGGTCACGTGCCCAAATTAGGTCTCATAATGTAGCAATAAATATAATTTCTTTTAAGCGTATGAAATATTTTCATAGGTAGCGTATACATGTTAATCTTAAGCAAGTTCCAGAGAACCATCACAGTTGTTCCTTTCAACCAATTAGGTCACTCAGGTCACAATTAGAACGAGTGCAAATACAACCTCACCTGCAAAGGGGGCACTGCTACTCACCCGTATCGCACCACTGTCCATTTCCCTAGGCCCTCAACCTTTTCTATTATATCCAAAGAGCCATGCCCATACAAGCATTGTCTCAATGACCACCTATAGGACAGCATGCAGGTGACACTGGTGATCAATTAGTAGCCTACATAAAATGGTACATAGATGGATTGCTTGAAAGATGTTCTTGGCACCCATCTGAAGGGGAAGCCCTTCCGGTATGGTCTCCTGTTGAGGGGCCTATCTTTTTGACACCTCTCGGTTCCTCTTCTACAGCAATATTTCTCTCATAAGGCAGGACCACATACCGTGCAAGGCAGTCATAAATCCCACGAAATTAGTAACCTACAAGAGCATCAACAGAATAGGTCAAAACTTCCAACTGTCCGATTAAAGGTTATCATACCCCAACAAAGTTGGATCAGGGCATCAATTGGGATGAAAAGGCTTTTAAGGAAGCCCAAGGAAATGAATTCAATAATTTATTACTTAATGATGGTAGTGATCTTTCTAAACCAGTATTTATGAAAAAAGAAGGTTTGTTCTACCATGTGAGTAGGTTAGTTAATGTACCAGCTGACCAGGTAGAGGTAATTTGGCAGCTAGTTATGCCGGAAAGATACTGGATTAAGTTATTGTTTTAGTCATGAACATAACCTCGCACGTCATGTAGGGGTTAGGAAGACCTATCAGAAATTGGCACGGCATTTCTTTTGCCCCCAGATGCACTGTGAGGTTAAGAGATGTATCTTATTTTGTAAGGTGTGCCAGGTTGTGGGGTAACCTAATCAAAAGATCCCTAAAGCCTCTCTTATTCCCATTCCCTCAATTGGTGCACCTTTTAAGGAGGTAGTTATAGATGTAGTGGGCCCTCTTCCACGGACATGCAGAGGTAATGAATATTTCCTAACCAAGGTTGATAGTGTAACGTGTTTCCCTGAGGCTATCCCTCTGAGGAGTATTTGGGGTGAGGTGGTGGAAGCATTAGTTGGATTTTTCACTAGATAAGGTATTCTAAAGGTTTTACAGTTAGACAATGGCACCAATTTTACAAGTGCGTTTTTCAGAAAGAAAGTGGTTGAACTAGGTGTTGGCCATGTTAACTCTTCTTCTCATCACCCAGAGAGTCAGGGTCTGGTGGAAAGGTTCCACCAGACTCTGAAGTCAGTATTAAAGAAGTTTTGTTTTGAAATAGGTAATGAATGGGATAAGGAGGTTCCTTAAGCAATATTTGCTATACAGTCTATACCTAATGAGTCTTTGGGTTCTCTCTTTTCAAACTTGTATTTGCACATTGTGTGCATGATCCTCTTGATGTGGCGAGAGAACATTGGGAAGGAGAGATAACCAAAGTTAATGTGTTAGATTATGTTTCTAATTTACAGGGGAAACTGAGGAGAGCTTGGGATTTTGCTCAAATGAATTCACATAAAAGTCAGTCTGTGGTGAAGTCTAATCATGACATTGGTACCAAGGTTTGTATATTTAAGCCTGGAGATCGTGTTTTAGTTTTATCGCCTTTACCAGGTAACCCACTGAAAGCTCAGTTCCAGGCCCATGGAGGGTCCTGAAAAAGATGAATGATTAAAATCATTTGATTAAAACTCCTGGTATGAGATGAAAGTCTCGAATTTGATATGTAAATATGTTAAAGCCCTTTGTTAGTTGAGATGAAGACCTGGTAGAACCAGTAGTAGTAGATCCAATTGCAGTATCGTCTGTAGAGGAAGATGAGAATCTTTTGGTTAACAAAAAAATGTCTTTTAATCCTGATGCTTTGTCAAGTAATTCTGATACTTTAAATAATATTTGTATTGAATTTCAGTATTTGAATTCTAAGAAATCAGAAGCTTTGATTGGTATCATCCACAGGTATAAAGATTTGTTTCAGGAGGCGCCAGGTAGAACAAATGTTTTGGATCACAACGTGGATGGTGGGGACGCTAAACCCATTAAACAGTACTCATATAGGCTTAACCCCATCAAGAGGAAGATTGTAGTCATTGGAGTTCACTGGTCGTATTGGTTATAGAGGAAGGAGGCCAACACTGTCTTTCCTTTGATTATAGGAAGGTCAACAAGGTGACCAAGACAGATTCTTTTCCCTTGCCAAGGGTGAAAGATTGTATAGACTGAATTGGGTCTGCCAAATTTTATACAAAGCTAGACTTGCTGAAAGGGTACTGGCAGGTTGGTCTTTCTCCCCATGCAAGGAAAATCTCTGCTTTTGTTACAGGTGACGGTTTATATGAATGCAAAGTTATG
>NC_061099.1:56531099-56547804 GCF_015104395.2 Macrobrachium nipponense | reverse complement strand
AGACGAAAATAAATGTTATGAGCAAATGATGTGTATTTTGTCATTAATTACTTTTATGTTGGTAAAAGGATAAAAAAATGCACCAGTCTTATGTAATTGTTCTGGATGACCTCAAACCTCTTTGCAGTACCCAAGACTTACACACTGATTATCTGTATAGAGAACCTTCTGAGTATGTGGTATATGGTTCCTTCTTGAAAAGATGTGTTCCTATTATTTCTCTTTACTGCATTGAGACCCATCTTTGTTTTGTCCATGAGGAGCTATATTTTCTTGTCAGGAGATAGGATGTTAGCAATACAGATTCCTAGATATGTGTAGTAGTCCAATTGTTTGGCAGGCTCCCCTGAGCAGAAGGTTAGGTGGAATTTGACTGTATTTTATTGCCATGGATTTTATCATGTTTAAGTTGTTTTTGAGTCCCTGCTCTGTGCAGATTTCTTCTATTTGCTACAAGGCTGCTTGCATTGTATGGAGCAGCGAGCAAGGGGTTGTGCTGACAATGTAGACAGCATTGGACATTGAACAGAATGGAACATAGAATTCCTCATTGCAGAGTGCCGTTTTACATTGGGTAGTGCCTGGACGTTTTGTCCTAAAATATTACCTTTACTTCTCTGTTTTGCATGTGGCTTTTGTCCTCGCAGCCAGGTTGCCTTTGATCTTCTTTTGGAATAGGAAGAAGATACCTGCAACACTGGCTAACATACATTAATTTCAAAGTCTAGACAGACCACTAAGGGGTTCTACCATCTATGACACATAGAACATCTGAGTGGCACTCATGACTGCCAATCCCCCCCTATAAGCATACAGCCTAGGGTATAAGGCTGCCTTCCATACGAGCTTGTTAAGGATTATTCTCTCAGCTATCTTCCCTGTGAAGCTAAAAAGAGATATTTGTTGTATGACCCAGGCCCCCTGGATTTAAAAATTGGTTTTACATCGTATTGCCCATATTTCCTCAGCCTGGTGTACTCTACATACGTCAGGAGATATGTGCATATTTATTTACCATATGTAGACGTTTAAGAAGCTAAGAACAAACGTGACATCATCACAATGCTAATTTTTCATTGGTCCTAGGGACATTCCTGAGGTGATGGTTGACGAGGAAAGGTTAGTGTTCATCTTACTTCTTTGCCGCTACCTTATGCTGTCCTTCGGGCTGTTATGCATATTTGATCGAAATAGGGGCACAAGGAGTGGTGTGTTTATGTTGGTTGTTCCGGCTAGTTGAGCTAAGGTGACATTGCTAACCTCACGCCCTGAGTCATGAGGCTTAAGTACTGATGGATTTTGGTATTTATTGGTGGATATCCATCCAAAATTAGTCCTATCTTTGTCTAACTTCACTGATCACATGGCCTGAGCTAAAGAAAGACTATCGGATATATAGTTTTCAATTAACAATTTAAATTTTTTGTTACCTCATCTCTTTGTATTGTGACGAGCATATGAAAACTTTGGCAAGCATTTTTGCTACACAGCTTTTTTTAAATTGGAAAAGGCTCTTTTAGAATACAAATTGTTTTATTTCAAAATAACATTTCAAAGATGACTTTCTGCAACGTGTACTTGGGAAAGTACTGCAATTAGCAATAAATTTGCGACCCACGTTTCTTGTGAGCACTAGACGGTGCAGCCGCGTTCTAAAAGGTTCTTTTCTACGTGTTTCACCAGTTTAACCAACTCAATTAGGTTGAAAATATTGCGGAGAGAGAGAGAGAGAGAGAGAGAGAGAGAGAGAGAGAGAGAGAGAGAGAGAGAGAGAGAGAGAGAGAGATTCACCTTTTAAGCAAATTCATTTTCAAATTCCAAAGTAGTATTTCATGAATCAGGCGAAATAAAGACAATGCATCCAATGTATGAGACGGAAATTTGTCCAATATCTATCTATACGACGAATGGAGAAATGTTTGATTTTAGTTACAAAAGGTATTAGGACGAAAAAGGAAAATAAATAAATACAAATTAAAATCAGGTTGTCATGTAAATACTAAAAACTAAAAACTGTACAAAATGCACTGAAATCTCAGAAAGAAAAGAGGGACCCGTTTTTTGAGAAATGTCTTCAATTTACAACAGCTTGTAACGCATGAATATATAAGAAGTTTCTTAACTTAATTACAAAAACAACCTTTTCTTTATTTTAACATTTTGATTTGAAATAAAAGGCAAGATAGAGATTTTGAAGTTCCAGAGAGTTCAATCACCAGTACCGGGGTTTATTTCATTTTTTATCCTTCATGGAATCAGTACTTTGCATATCCCAGGTTTTTGGGAACTCTCTTCATTATTTAGTTTTCACATTTGAGGAACATCCCATACTGGTGGGAATTGAGCTTCATAATACATTGTATGCCCAGAATGGTCGTAAACTGGATCAGGCAAAATATACATAAATCTGTGAAGGAAATTAATTGTTGATTTCATGGACGAGTTAGGCAATTGATACAGAGTGAAAATATTCGTGCCTTTTCATTCATGAAGATCAAGAATAAAAAATTAAATAAAACTTGTGATCTCAAGAAACAAAATCAAAGAACAATTTCCTTTCACTTATATACATAATTTTAGGATATGTTTTTCAGAAATTCCTTGTAATTCATGAAATTAATACGGGAACAAAAGGGAATGTGTACGATAGCAAAAATGTACTATACTAATGACAATGTATGGAACGTCACTTTTCCCTGTTCCTCGAGAAGCAAAAATACGAAAAATATGAAATCACCAGTACAGGTTTTTTCTTCTTCTTCTATTTATTATAAAAGTCGGAGCAACAGAATGGGTGACAATCATAGTTTATGTGATGTCGATATAAAGATGTCGATATAAAGAGAGAAGAAGCTGAAAAAGGAATAAGAATAGTACCAAAAAGAGCACCATAAATAAACGTGTTTTGTGTCCTTTCCTTCTCTTGAAAGCCTTAAAGGTACACAATCAATGCCTGTGCACAGGTACAATGCTGCTTATCTCTATCGACAAAGGAGATTCAGGGAAGCAAATGAGAGAACTTCCAAAGTGAAAACACTTGCGAGGATTTTATTAGTGTCCTATTTATTTCCCATGCTCTAATTTTTTTTTTTATCTTGTACCGTTTTTCACCTTTTACTCTCGTTCTCCATGAAATTTCAATTTATATATTCTTAAGGAAATGGTCTCTATTTTTTTTTTTATAATATCGGGGCTTCCCAATTTATCATTATTATTTTTCTCACTTCCCTTTTTTGTACTTTTGTTATGAGTGACTGTAGAGATTATTTCGGCAAATCTTATTTTTTCTTACTAATCATTCATATGAAGTCCCGACTTCTTTATTATTTCTGTCATATTATTCAAGCAACCGTATCTCCTTTTCCAGCCATTCTTTTTCACGTTTTCTTATCATAAAGCGGCATCATCTGTCTCATTCCATATATTTTCATTAACAAGATTTTTGCACCTCTTTCAAAATTCATTATCCCTGACTTACAAGGTCATCTTTGGAAAATGCCACTCTGTCCTTCTTCTAGTTGACAAAAACGTCATAACATCCGAATTAACATTAGATATGGAGGTAACAAGACGAAACAATGGATACCGAGTGAGATACAGGATACAATAATGAATAAATAAAAAAAAGGTACTTGCAGAAATTTCAATGATTAGATGAAGAATAAGAACTAGAACTTAGTAACTACGGAAGTGAGAAAGTGAAATTACACGAAAAACAGCCTTTTAAACTGGCACGGCCATGTATTTAGGGAGTCGCGATGGTATTGGAGTCGCCAAGAAAATGACTAAAACTATCCACGAGTGCATATAACTGTCAAAGGGGGATGGGTTAGTAATAACATCAGATGGAGATAGACTTTTCTCGGATAAACAATTTTGAGAGGTCATGAATTAGAGAAGTGAGGGGTGATAATTTGGTTGATATACCAGAAACAAAATCTGAATGTACCAGTGAATGAATCCATATTTCTCAAATTTTAATAAGTAATAATAAAACTTGCGAGAAAGACAACACCATGCTATGATGTAGTCAATATACTACGTACAAGAATGAGTTTACTTCAACGTGAAATGACATTATTAAATAGTAACTGAATGTGGAAACCGAATCTGGCGCTTATGTATGGGGAGTCGTAGCAAAGGTAAGAAGGAAAGGTTACCTGACTCAGTGTGGGAATTAGAGAGCCACTGCACTTGCATCAGTTCTGATGAAAATATTCAGTATGATTATTGTTCAGCAGGCCAGAGACAAGTATGGATATAATGCATAGAAAGGAGGAAGATGGTTTTAGAAAAGTAGGAGCTGCACAAATCACACATTTGTCTCAAGTTTTATCGTGCATCAGTTCAGTTCATTTGATTAAAACCAAAAATAACTCCAATAAGATGCCCTCTGGTGACTACGTCTGCATACCAAAATATGCATAGAAAAATAATTTGTAGTATCCGAAAACGAAGTATTTGCAAAGTTGATATTGAAGGGGCATTGTCAAGTAAATTTGCAGTAAATGATACAGAAAAGGAGAGTTTAGATTTGAATAACTATGGAAACTTGAAACTTGAAATACAGAGATGATGATGTTTTTGGTGGCCTGATGACTGGTCGAAAGACAATTGGTAGAATGACAAATCGTCAAAATGACAATTCGTCGAAATGAATGGTATATATTATATATATATATATATATATATATATATATATATATATATATATATATTTGCATACACACTCACACTTACTCTCTCACTCTTGTTTCTCTTTATCTTAGCTCCTTAGGTAGTTTGAAACAATTTCTGTTTTTGATTATCTAATCATTGATAGTATGGTCGTTCAAGAATAGTTAGCATAATAATATGGTAGTTTGAAACAGTTCCTGTTCTTAAGTATCTAGTCATTGATGGTATAATTTATCTAAAAGGTTTATCTAAAGATAATAAATAAAACCATTTTCTTTTTTACAGCATTTTTTTCAGAAGGAATATAGTTGTAAGGCTAAAAATGTAAAAACAAGAGATAATTTCGAATTTAATTAACAGGCAGGAATTTTATAAGTTATGGGCAATTGCTTTTAAAAAATGTAACCCGTCCTTGCGGCTGCACTCATCCACAACTTTTTTCAGACGTTCATCGACTGTTATATCTCGTTTTTCCTAGAAATATCTATTCCCATGCTTGCTTGCTCAATTTGTAGTTTATTGCTTGCTTGCTCCTTCCTTAGCTTCCTTAAAAGCTTCGTTACTGTAGGATTCTATACTAAAACCCGCTTATTAAACGCATGGTGCCACCCTTCCACTGAATTGTTTGTTCTTGGCAAATTATTTCCCACTAGGCATTGACCGACCACATGTCAATATCAAAAGTATGTCTCCTTCTTCCTCCCTGAATTATCCCTAGCCAAGTTGCTTCAAAATAAACTAAAAAGTGGCTCAGGATTTCGTCAGCCTGTAAGTCTAACGACTGTACGAAGATTTTAAAAAGCGAAAATACATCTTCAAGAGGTGCAAATGCAAGGGCTTGTATTAGTTTGATTAAAAATGCCTTTTCCACTTCGAAGTCCCCATGGTTGAAGATTGCGCCATAAACACTGGCCAAAGTGAAAAAAAACATCCATTGATAACCACCTCAGGGAAATTTTTTCTTAATAGCCTTTATAGCTGCTTGTTCATAGTCTATCATAATGGATGAAACATTCACGCTTCGATTTTCTTTTATTAATGTGAAAATAATGTCATAAGTCTCTTAGTCCTTTGAGCCCGACAAACAGTATAGCAATGGTGAAGTTTTATTTTCAGCAATTAGAGCATGGATAGTATACAATTGTGAATTAACTAGAGCACAGTCAAATGTGACATCGAAAAACCAAATACATTTCTGGGATAAAAGGTCCAAATTTCTCGCAGTTCCATAAATAGTCACTTTTTGTCCAAATTTCTCGCAGTTCCATAGATAGTCACTTCTTCGTCTTCATTCAACTTAAAATTTTCACCTCCTGTCGTAACGTTTAGGTCTTCATCTTCTAGTACGGACCTTTTCCTGTTCACTGTTCGCAGAAGAGAAGATTTTTTGGGTAGTGCTCCTGCAACACTCAAAGGCATAGTACATGTTGCATTATCTACTATGCAGCCATAAGCCCTTTGCTTAATTTCATTTACAACTTTCAAGGCGGATGGTAATGCCGCAAAGGATTTCCTTGAATCACATTATTAATAGTTTGTAATCTTGCTTCACACTCACTCCGTTTTTTACATCTCCAGTATGTTTTATCACCATGTTTCCTTATCAACTGTTTAAGCAAAACTATCATGCAAAAGTTTTCTAGCACCTCGCTCGGTCTTGACGAATTCCATTTTGCTCATGGGCTAATGGTGAAATGTTTAATATTAGAGACTGTAATAACAGAAGAAAATACTTTAGAACAGAACTTCTTGAACAACCATACTATGAATGACTAGATACCTAAGAACAGAAATTGTTTCAAACTACCATATTATTCTGCTAACTATTCTTGAACACCCATACTATCAATGAACAGGTACTTAAAAAGAAAAATTGTTTCAAACTACCATACTATTTTTGTATATGCCATTCATTTCGACAAATTGTCATTTCGACGAATTGTCATTTTGGCGAATTGTCATTTCGACGAATTGTCATTTTAGCGAATTGTCATTTCGACGAATTGTCATTTGACGAGTTGTCATTCTACCAATTGTCTGCATACTGTTGTTTTATATCAGGAAAATACCGCAAGGTTTAAAACGCTCAATGAAATATATCACATGTTCTGTCTACAGAGGCTTGGCACAATGTGGACCCATGATATCCAGAAGAATGCACAAAGAGGAAACTAACTGGAGGGAGAAAGGCTTAGTGAAAATTGAGAATTTTTGAAATCTTCAGGAACAATCCGATCCAGTACAGGTTCTCAGTGTTGGAATTTAGTGGTAGACAACAATATGGCAGAATAAGCAATGGGTAAGCTGAATGCGTTTTGAAATCAAATGGAATGACATTGCATATAAACACAAGCTTATAAATTAATCAAGTACGACTTGATTAATAACGGCGTGAGAATGAAACTATGTCTAAAAGACTGAGAATAAAACCTTAAAAAGAATATTAAAATCTAGGCAGGACAGAGCAAGCTCTAACCATGGGACAGAGTTAAAAATGATACCATAGGGTAAATTACGGAAGCACCTTGTGTAGGTGAGCTAATGATAAAAGGCAAAAGATGCCTGGGAGATATCCTTTGCACCATCCCGTCGTAAAATGATATCTGGTAATGTCAGCAGGTCTTCTTCTGTGGGTATCATGAGATTTATAAGATTCAGGCATACTTAGATAAAAAGGAGATATAAGGTCCAAAACGTATCAGAATTAGCGACAGTTTTTAGTCTCGGCATCTCTTCTAACACCCGTCATGCTCATTTAAAGCGTCCATCTATTCTAGGTAGTTTTTCGTTTATTTTATTGTAAAGTTTATGTACAACACAATTTACTGCAGTTTTTTAAATCAACGGTTTGAATTTAGCATTCAAAATAAATACATATTGAGTATTCAGCACTGTTATATATGTTTGAATGTTAAAGACTGTTGTCGTATGAAGTCTTCCTCTACCTATTGTTAATTTATGTTTATTCCTTATTTATTTCTGTTTCTGTGTTCTTCCATGACATTCTCCTATTCTGAGGATAGCTGCACTTTTTTCATCTATCAATGATTTTGGTTTCCTTATCTACTTATCTGGTTTTCAATCAAGAATTATTATAAAACTGCGTGTGTCGGGAGAGGGAGGGTGGAACAATTTCAGAAGTCCCCCATCCACTCGCCTCTGTAATGATTTTGGATGTCATCAACTTCAAACAAAACGCGCACCACGAACCCATGAAAAAAAATGAAAACTCAAAATAAACATTATAGGAAACGATATATACACAGATAATTTTTTTAGCTTCTATGCCACGCTTCGACAAACGCATTTCAAAAACTATATTTTCAATTAGTTGACATTTCAATTATGACAGTCGATGTCACTAAAACAATGCCCAATTCTACATGGAATTGTCACTTTGCTTTTCCACGACACTAAGCATTTTCTGTTTGAGAATATTGTACACTTTTATCGAATATATCTGACTTCCAGTCATGTAAAGATAACGTTGACCTCCTAAAAATTCTATTAAAATCATTACATCATAAGCATTAGAATTCAATCATTGTTATGATAAAGAAGTTCAAGAATTACTGAAATATGAAAAAAAAGGAAAGGGAACAAAGCAGTTTTCATAATGATACAAATACAATAATTATCATATTGGACATCAAGAAAGATGACTTTCTTCTGGAGATTAAAAAAAAAAATTGAAAACTTTGCTTTGAGTAATTTTTTGATATACAACGTATCAAGAATAGTAAGAAGTAAGATATAAAAAAATGAAAACAAATTCTTCTAATGTGAAATGGTTTTTATTAATATATTGCAAAAAAATCACTCTATAAAACGTGGATCCTATAAAGATGGTATTAGGTTGATTGGTAATTTTATATTATTTTATACTTAAGAATACGTTAAATTCAGAGAGCGTATACCCCTCGAGTAGGACGCCTTGAAACGTAGTTTTTGGTTTAAATGTCGTGGACATTTCAACTTTCGCAAAATTTTACTGCTTAGGTGAGTCTGAGAAGGGATCGTGGTTTGGAAGGGGTTTTAATTCGAAGCTACTTGTGGGAGCTGTGTTGGTTGAATCGCCACCCGGTATGGTTTGACCTAAGAGACAGTGATGGGATTTTCCCATTGCTATCTTGAGGGTGGAACCATCTCCAGGGATCAGCCCATCGGTTTTTGGCGATGGAACTCCTGGCTTTGTCCAGAAGTCCACCAATAAGTTTGGAGTGGGGACTTCTGGCATGAACATGGATAAAAGCGTGGCTGTAGGACACAAACAATCACTGAGACACCAGGGTGTTAGTAAATCTGGTAGATGTGATTCAAATAGTAGAGTCCTTTATTGCACTAATATAAGCTTGTAATTAGATTATAAATGTTTATATAGTGTAGTAAAAACAATTTAGTAAAGTGGAAAAGATTAAATTACTTCTAGAAAAATACAAGCAATCATTTTCTACTTTTGTTAAATTTTCCTTACCCTTGGAAGCTAGTGAAGCAAAACACTTTACTCCATGGTCACATTCTAAATAATACAGTTCTCAGCATGAAAGTGTCTTCATTGCAAGACTTAAATGATGAGCCTTTTGATTTTATTCCCAAGACTGGAGAACATGGACAAGCCCACGTACCAGAACTCTTCCTCCCCTTATATGGATGGCATTTTGCTGGCTACAAGGAGGGGAAATCTTTATAGAAGCTGCTGAATGTATTGAGAGCAGGGTTGATTCCATTCCCACTGGAAATTTAAAATCTATGAAAAGAACTTGCCAATAAAAGCTGATATTGAAAATCAAGCTAATTTGCTATCTGATTTTAAACCTCCTGAAAGTGGAAATATTGAATGTATTTTATCACACTGATTCTTTAATGCCCTAAAAGGGATAATTTACTCAAAAGACTTGCATGTTTTTAAAAAGGAGGAGATTCTCCATCGATGTCCTGCTTGTATGTCTCATGTAAAATAACTGGGAGGGGATGCAGCTATCCTTTTAACCTTCTCCTCCTATTACCTACCTGATACCATCATCGTTGGCCATGAGAGGATAAAGGTTAAAAAGTATAAAAGAAATCCAAAACAGTGTCGCAAATGCTTTGAATATGGCCACATTCAAAACTCTTATGAAAAAAATAATTGATGCAGAGCTTGATAATTTTGATGAATGAACAGCAGCCTGATACTGTTTCTATGTATGGGCGATCACTCTCCAGATTCTAAGGCTTGGCCCAGACATAGATTTGAAGAAATATTGGCAGTAGCTGATAATGAACATATCACCATTAGTGAAGCATAGCAGGTGGTAATGGGAGCAAACAAAGTTGCCAACTCTACCTATGCTTCAGTAATAAAACTTATGAAAAATTCCAGCAATGTATAGCCACCAATAACTGTATCTAATAGTATGAATCACAAACTTGATATTCTTCGAACTGTAAATAATGATGAAAATCTCCAAACTGACCAAAAACTTTCGTCAGCTAGTGCTTTGGATTGCAATACCAAAAATTGTACTTCCAAAAGCACAGAAAATTCATCTTCCAAAGTGGATCCAAAAATGACTTCTATGATAGTTGCAGATTTCTCTCCAAAAACAAGTGAGCCAAAATCGACTAAAAGTTCTGAAAGATGTTACAAAAATTCTTCCAAGGATAACAAGCCAAAAGTGCAATCGTAATTAGATAGAGCTAGTACAGACCCACAAACAAAAATGATAACAAAGCTACAATTGCAACAACTAAGTAGTGCCAAGAAATAATACACCAAATAATGACAGCTTTAAAACAAAAACGTCAAACGGGTTCAGTGTTTTGGAGGAGATCTGTCCACCTAGAAAGGTGGTCCAAAAGTAGTTGCAGTCCAAAGACATGTGAATCTGGATCAGTCTTGCAGCTCTTAGACAAATAGAATTGGTGGTGCACAGAATCACAGTAAAATTAGTAATTATCAGGATCACAATCAGAAATATGAAGGACAGCTGAAAAACCCCGAACTCCAGCAATCTCTTATAAAGGAGAACTTTCCTCTCCACCCTAGGAACAGTACCTCCCTCCAAGGAGTGGAAAGTAGCACATTCTACCACCTTAGTATTTATGTTTGATATCCATGGATTATATGCCTGCAGAAGACAATGTAGACAATTCTCCTTATAATCCTGGACTAAATTATTCAATATTTAACTCTTATCCCCCAATTGGTGATTGTGCCCATGGAGGTGCTGCAATTATAGTTAATAAATGTCTGCAGCACTCCACAATACAATTAAATACAACTCTACAAGCTGTTGCAATTTCAGTCATCTTGGAAAAAAAGGATAACAATTTGCTCCTTCTACCTACCACCAGACCTTGCTTTTAACGTTGGAGACATTCAGCCCTTGATTAACCAATTTCCAGCTCCTTTACTTCTCCTACGAGACTTTAATGCCCACAATCCCCTTTGGGGAAGTTGGGTTTTAGACAGTAAAGGGAAATTAACTGAAGACCTTATTGACAGGAATGATGTTACCCTATATAATAACGGGTTAATGACTTTCCACAACATTCATGATAATCATTTCTCTGCACTGGACCTTAGTATTTCTTCAACATGTATTCACCTTCATTTTAATTGGTCTGTTAATGAAGATTTAAATGGAAGTGATCATTACCCAATCCATTAGAAATATGCTCTAAATGCTCCATCTGAAGTTTTACTCAAATGGAAGGTAAAGGACGTAGACTGGGATAAGTTCTGTAAATGTGTCAATCTAGATAGGGAGTTTGAGTCCTTTCATTCTCATCTAGATGCCTATGATTACTTTATTGAATCTACTCTGAAGAGTGCTGAAGGCTCAATTCCAAAAACAAAAGGTATAACTCGTAGACCTGCAGTTCCCTGGTGAAATAGGGCGTGGTATTCTGAGGAAAGTGACTAGGAAGTACCACAGATGTTACAAAACTAGTGGCTCCCCTCAGTCTAAATTAATCTACAAACATCCTTTAGCTAAGCAATGGTACTTTTATAAAAAGTACCATTGCTTAGCTAAAGCCAAAAGCGAGTGTTGGCTTTACTATATTAACGGAATAAACTCCAAGACCAGTGAGAGTCGTGTGACGCAAAATAAGAAAACTGAGTGGAAAATTTTATGTGTCACCATTACCCTCATTAAAATAGATGACACTGTGAATTCACAGAGCCCACTAAAGTTGCCAGTGAGCTAGGAAAATACTATTCTAAAGTTTCCAGCCTTAACAATTATTCTTTAGGATTCAAAGAATGAGGAATTCTGAAATGACTGAAATTGATTCGGGTAGATCTGAACCATACAACTATAAATTTTCCCTGAGAGAATTTCAGGAGGCACTCTCCTCAAGGTAACCCACAGGTCCAGGTGAGGATATAATCATATATGAAATGCTTAAACACCTCCCAGACGATGCCAGAATATATTTACTCAAAATTATAAACAAAATATGGGAAACTGGAATTTTGCCCAAGGACTGGAAAATATCCATAACTGTTTCTATTAAAAAGCCAAATAAAGATGCTTCCCAAGCCACCAGCCATAGACCAATGACTCTTACCAGCTGTGTGTGTAAGCTCATGGAGAAAATGATAAATACACGGCGAGTTTGCCACCTGGATACCAAAGGATTAATATCACCATTTCAATTTGGTGTCAGGAAAAACCGCACCACCCTTGATCCCTTGCTGAGGGCGACCAACCAAATATAGCAAGGATTCGCCAATGTCAGACCATAGGTATATTTTTTTACCTCGAGAAAGTGTATGACACTACCCTGGAGAATTGGCATCATGAAACAACTGCACAAGGTAGGCATATGTGGATGAATGATCAGGTTTATATATTCCTTTTTAATGGACAGATTTTTAAAGGTTAGGGTGGGAAACTCCCTCTCCGAACATTTTGCATAGGAGGAAGGAGTTCCTCAAGGAAGCGTTTTAGGTGTAACACTCTTTTCAATGGCAATAAATACTGTGGTTGAAAAAATCTTTCCTCTTGTTAAATGCTCACTTTTTGTTGATGTCCTTGCAATATTGCACAGATATTCATTGTATGTAAACATCTGTGAAAGGTCTGTTAATGCAATTACTAAGTGGGCTGATGAAAATGCTTTCAAATTCTCCTCTTCCTAAACAGTTACAGTAAGATTTAATAGGTGTCGGCGTGTGGAAGAGGTTTGCATACTTAATTTAAGAGGATCTATCATTCCTTATGAAAATTAAGTAGAATTTCTGAGGATGACTGTTCATCAGAAATTAACATGGGCCAGCCACATTAATGCCCTACAGATTAATGTTAAACAATCTTTGAATATTTTTAAGAGTTGTTTCATGATGAGAAATTCCTTCTGGACTATGGCTGTCAGATTTATTCCTAATTTTTTAAAACCAAGCTAAGGAACTGGATGTTGTACACAACATGGGGTTAAAAATATGCTCAGAGGCTTTTAGAACTTCGTCTGTTGAACGTATATATGTCGATACAGATCATCTTCTTGATCTAAGAAGGTAAGAGCTAGGGTTGCAATATGTGGCAAGAATCAAAGTTGCTCCCAAAAATCCATTCTTTCAAGTACTAAAGAGAATAGACTCACGAAGTTTTTCTGGTAAAAGAGTTTCTAAACCATTCCAAATTCGACTGAGTAAAGATGTTAGAGATGGTCATCTTAAATCCCAGAAAGTCCTGAAAGTTAACATCCTGTAAATCCTTCCAGAAGCATTAGTATGTAAGAAATTGCTTTATAAAATTACCGTACTGAAGAAGAGATTAGGGGGAAATTCTTAGCGAATGACATTACCTATGCCAATTATACAAAGATCTATACAGATGGATCAAAGTCAGAGTGGTGCTGGTTGTGCTGTTATCCTTGGTGATACAGCATGTAAATTACCTGCCTCTTCATCAATATTTACTGCCGAATTAACAGCCATAGTCTCTGTCCTAGATTTAGTTTTTCAAAGTAGTGACACTAATCTTATCATGTAGTTATATTCTAAAAGTACTTTAGAAGCTATTAAAATATTTAATAGCCATCATCCATTGATTAAAAAAAGTTCTGGAGTGAGGTTTTTGTATATATTTATTTTAGAAGAAAGCAACGCTCCAGAGTGTGCTTATTGTGACGAGATACTACCATGGAGCATATTCTGATGGTTTGCCAAAGATATTCTAACCAAAGAGAAAGATATTTCCGAGGTAAATCCCTCTACAATATATATATATATATATATATATATAATATATATATATATATATATATATATATATATACGTATATATATATATATATATATATATATATATATATATATATATATATATATATATATGAGTCATATCACATTACCGTGATTCATATACGTACATCGAGCAACAAATGTCCTTTAATATCCAATTCGCTCCACCTCAGAATTAATATACTTGATATAGTTAACCAATGGGGTAATTTTTTTAGTCGATAAGAGATTTGTCTAACTCATGGGCGTGAACCATCGAACTCAACAAATCCAGGACGCACAGTGAACCTTTAAACCACACTGCCACCGCAAAAGATGGGTTATAATTTTATGCCGCCTCTCAACTACAAATACCTATCACTCTCAGGTGTTCGTTGTTTTGGAGTCGTCATCAACCCACCTCGACCTCGGTAATGTACTAATGTTGTAGTGCTGCTGTCTGCTTTTAGCCATTATATGAGTCTAATTCGCTCTACCTCGGAATTGATATATTTTCATATATGTTAACCGAAGGGGAATTTTTTATTCGATAAGAGATTTGTCGGCTCATGGGCGCAAACCATCGAACTTAGCTTCTCTCTCGTCACTTGACCAACTTCAAGGGTTGAACTCTCAATATCTGCTAACTCAGCTACTGTAGTTTCACTACTATCTTCAGGAACACTCTGACTACTCGGAGTCTCTCAAGGAACAACAGGTTCTTTTTTGGGGGAAATCTCTTCTTGGTCAGCACTATGGTAATTATCACTTCCCTTGAACAACTCTTCTAAGCTCAAAGATCCACTTGATTCGTCTTGGGTGTGCAAATCCTGTCTCTTTACTTACAGGTGTAGTTCCCTTAATACTCCTGGTAAATACACAACTAGGAAACAGGTGGGGGTTATTCCTCAACGGTTTGTCTGTCACTGTAGGACAAGGTGCAAATGGCACACTACCAACTTCATTACCCAACAGAGCATGTACACTTTCCATAGCCGCTGAGTCCTTCACAGCAAAATCAACTTCTTGTAATAGTCCACACGACAGGTGTAAGCAGTATGTAGGAGTTACCTCTTCTCCTATACCCTTCAATGTAACTGAATCTCCTGTGAGATTTTTTTTCCAACTGAGGGTGAGCACTAAGTATCACCACACTATGGTTGCTCCCTCTATCATTTAATACCTTGACTGGTACCTGCACAGAGAACTCCCTCCTGAGTACCCTCAGCTATATGGCTTAAAAGCTTTCAAACTGCTCAGCCACTCACTGCTTGAAGTTACATTTTCACTGGTTGCTAGACACTCAGCTTATTTAGTCTCAGTCTTCTCTCTAGCCTGATTCTTCCCCACATTGCTCTTCATAGTCTGTTTCATCTGGTCACCTTTCACCACTTGACCAACTGGCTTTGACTGCTGATGTATCTGATAACACCTGCTCTTCCACACTTGAAAAAGACAACATGAGTTTTCTGTAACTGTCTTAAAGAATTGTTTGTTGAAGATTTCACATTAGCTTGTTGAAGGGTATTACCTTGCATTGTCTAGGTATTATCACTTGTAAGTTTCCCATTATTAAATTTGTTCCTGATACTTGATATTATAGATACTTTTGCTACTGAGTACATTGTAATCTTCACTCGGTGTAGCAGCCTTGTCTAGTTTCTTAACCTCTCTCTCTCTCTCTCTCTCTCTCTCTCTCTCTCTCTCTCTCTCTCTCTCTCTCTCTCAAATAGGCTCTTATGTGTTCAGGAATTCCCCTAAGATATTGTTCAAGAACAACTGATTTCTCGAGTTCTTCAGTAAACTTGGGGATTAATTTCTTCACTCTTACTACATCAAATACAAGGTCTTGATTAACTTGGATAGGGTTAGACGGTGCCACAGGTAATGTAGATCAAGCTCTTATCAATTCTATCTCCCTTTCATATCTTGCTACTTCTCTTTCCTTTTTTAGCCTTTCTCTTTATTCTTGTGCTGCTTTTTCTTCTTTCTCTTTTCTCCCTCTCTTCTCTTTTTCGTTCAGCCTGCATTTTCTGTTTCAGCTTGCAGTCTCTCTTTCAGCCTGCATTTTGAGCTTAATCAAACTTTCTTTTGTTTCTTTGCATTTGAGCTCTGACTCTATACCACTTTTCTCTTTCTTTTCTTCTTGCTTATTCTTGAGCTAATTCTAACTCATCTTCATT
This sequence comes from Macrobrachium nipponense, assembly GCF_015104395.2. NCBI lineage: Eukaryota > Metazoa > Arthropoda > Malacostraca > Decapoda > Palaemonidae > Macrobrachium > Macrobrachium nipponense. The sequence goes on along the minus strand of NC_061099.1, from coordinate 56,531,730 downwards.
AGTTATTCTACCAGATTCTATTAATGCTTGCTTACCATCCTTATTAGACACATGACCACCACATAGTACTGCTAAAGCACTCCACTGTGCCTTAGTCAGAGTGGATTCAGATAACTCTTGGACGGAAGGAGCTGCTAAAAATTCCTGAACATCGAACGGAGTCATTTTCTCGAAGTCACTCAACTAACAATGTAATACAATAAGATGCAAAAAAACACTATATGGTCACTCTCTTAACAAAGCATATCCCTAACACCACCGATATCAACCATAAACCAGAGTGATATTAAAGTGGTCTGCTTTCCCGGGTCTCTGGGCACCAATGAAATCTGTGACGAAGCGCCCAAATATCTGGTTACTACACTTACCAACACGAAAATAGTTACCTCTCAACAGTCAGACACCTGAACCTTCATCATAGATAAAATACGCCTGATTACTCTAAAGGTAACAGTGATCCTTTCAAAAACTTATTAATCATGTAAGAATTCAGACTAAGTTCAGTAGAACTAGTGTGAGGAATCATATTTAAGTTTAAAGTAATTAAAGGACATCACTCCAAGAACTTTAAAAGCCTAAGTATTTCCATGGTTCTAACTCACTTCAATAAAATTGAAGGAAAACAGAACAG
>NC_061099.1:56506099-56523599 GCF_015104395.2 Macrobrachium nipponense | reverse complement strand
CAATTAATGTAGTCTATGCTGGATCACTTATGTAGGCCAACACCAATTAAAAAAAACAGTAAGATGCATGCTTGTGTATTTAGGCTGCGCATGATAAATAAAAAGATGCACAGACAAAATGATTCAAGATCTTTATACTGATATATAACTTAATATATCTTTTATCGGAGATATTAAATGAATACTCCAAAACTCCTGGACCTCAAATTTTGGTGTCTGATTCATACACGAAACTCAACACTCTTCTTCTTTCCCACTGTTATCCCTACATTAAGGGGTCGGTTGCCTGATGCGCCTTCTACACTGCCTTCTATCAAAGGCATCATCCTCCACCAAACCTCTTCTCTCCATATCTTCCTTAACTTTATCTCACTATCTAACTCTCTGTCTCCCTCTTGATCTTCTTCCTCAAACAGGTTCCTCCCAAGCCCTCCTCACTCTCTCCTCGGCTTCCATCCTCAACACATGCCCAATCGAGACTCTCTTATCACCTCTGTAATCCTTACTAGTCCTGCCCTTCTTATTTCATCATTTCCCAATCTCTCAAGCAGCGATATTCCCATAATCCACCTCAGCATTCTCATCTCTGTTCTCTGACCCATGTTTCTTTGCTCCTACTTTTCTGGTCTTAGCACTGTGTTATATATCTTCACTTTTAGCTTGATTGGCATTTTCATATCACATACCACTCCAGCTACCTATCTCCACATCACCCATGCAGCTTTTATCCTACTGTCAACTTCTACCTCACATCCTTCCTCTTGGCTTAAAGTCGATCCTAAGTATTTAAACTTTTCTGCCTGTTTTATAATTGAGCCTCTTCTTTTTGTACTACTAATCTGTCTCTATCTTCCCTACTGCTCGGCAAAACCTCTATTTTATTCACATTCACCTTTAAGGCACCCTTCTCTAAAGACTCCTGCCACTCTCCAACCCTTCTCTGTAGTCCTCCTCATTTTCAGCAGTAATCACCAGATCATCAACTAACAACAACTCCCACAGCTCTTCATTCCTGATCTCTTCATCAACACATCCATGACCAGCACCAACAAAAATGGGCTTAATGCTGACCTCTGGTGTAATCCAACACTAACTTTCAAGTTTTCTGTTTTCCCAACTACTGTTATCACTTTTGCGCTTGTTCTTTTATATATCATCTCGACCAGCCTAACCAACTCCTCTGGGACTTTCCTTTTCCTTAAACACCCAAACATCACTTCTCTTGGGATTCTATCATATGCTCTCTCTAGGTCTATAAATAATAGAGCTCCCGGTTTCCCTGTAGCCTCTTTTCCAGTAGCTGTCTTACACCATCCATCTTCCGCTTATGAATGCATACTGTTGTTTCCCGATCTTTACAGTCTCTCTTAATCTCTCATCCAGTATTCTCTCTAAAACTTTCAGTCCATGCTCTGTTAGTTTAATTCCCCTGCAGTTACCACAATCCATGACATCTCCTTTCTCCTTGTACATATATACCATTAGACTCTCCTCCCAGTCCCTTGGCATTTGTTCCTCTTTACATTATCGAACGGAGTCAAATCCGTACTGGTAATCATTTGGACTGTTAACTAGTGGGGCGTTATTCCCGCTTCAAGAGCTGGCGTGCAGTGGGTGGGGCTTAGCTGCAAATCAAGGTGACTTTGCTATATTAATGATCACCCACTTGGCGCCAGACAGAGTGAGAGAGATCCTACACGAAATGTTTTTCCTGGAAGGTTGCCATGGTAAACCAACCGAGACTGGCGAATGACAGATGGCACCCCACTGTGGTAATGGCCCAGTTCTTCGTGCAGGAGATGGTACCCGGTTGAAATTTGTTTGAGGCCGAGGGCACGGGACACATAAGCGATGTTATATTTTTATAGCTATGCTACCAGACTACATATTTGCAGTCCGAACTTTAGTTATTTTTCTCAAACTAAATAAGCAATTGAAAATTAAAGCATGCAGAAGACATACAGCCAGATATATGATATAAATATGGTTTATACTCGTATGCTTTTTTTTTATAAATCCTTATGGAATACAACAGATTTATTTAGAAAAAAATTCCCAGATATTAACTTAAAATTTAAATACTGATTGATTTCTCGAAATTATTCTTATTTAAAAGGAAGACGGTACTGCGAATGGAAATTGGGAAAGAAGCGTACCCCACATGAGGAGACTGTGAACAGTTTACGAATAGTCTTATCTAAACACGGAAAATAAAACATAAAAACATGTTTTTGTGTGTGTATAAAGACTGAGGGGACGTAGAGTCTGTATCAACAGCCGAATAATCACGTCCAATGCTTGATGATGTTGGCCATTCTTTCTTCGATTTCAATCTTCTGTTCTTCATTGATATCATCATTACTTGTTAATAATTCACTATTCATTGCTGTAGAGTCAAATGATGTACGAGTGCATACCAAATTCACATATATTACCCCTTTGTTCAATCTCAATATGCACAGAAGAATGGGAAAATTTTAAAGAAAACTTATTTTTTTAAGCTTGAATCATAGACGTCACTCAAATCCAGGATGAATCTAGTTACAGAGACTCACAAATTTCATTTTATGTATGCCCAGTATACTAACATGCAATCATGTTTTGCTTATGCATGGATATGACGTTTAAAGAACCTAATTCTCGAGTTATGCAGATATCATCTGACAAGTGAAGTATTGGTTAAATGAATAGAAAAAGCATGCAGCAATTTTTCCCTTTCAGCAAATCATAATATACACAAACATTGGAGGTTAAGCGATCAACGGCCAGGTGAACTACTAACTACTTGAAACTGGAGGGAGGGTGGAAACTTGAGGACGTGGCACGGGAGTTGTTGTGGATGAGGGGATCTATTCTATAAAACCTAATAAATATAATGGTAGTAAATTAAAGTAAACACTCATGGGTATGTAAGACTTCAGGTGCACGAATTCGTGATTTACAATAACTAGAGAAAATTCTGAAAAATGATTTCCACATCCAGTTATGTAAATATTGAACGAATTCACAAGTCCGGTTCCTTAAATGGTCTTAGACATATTATTCTCGTTAAACGGGGTTTGTAAGCAAGAGAACTGTGCAGGTATCGACTGTGTCCCTTTAAGGCCTTCAAAGGATGCAGAGGATACAAAATATTCCTGTTTGATATAGTTTTCACTTTTTCATTGTTATATTTTTTTTCATTTTGCTAATACATTTACGTTTCTTCTTGTGTGTTTTTCCTTTTTTCCACTGCCTTTTCCCTGTCACTTCTATTTCTTTTTCTTTAGGTACCCTCCTCTCTCTCAGTTTTATTTGCTTTATATGTTTTTACTTCATTCACAGTCGCTACCTTTTATAGTAAAACTAGACGCTTTAAATTGTTATTTCACTAAAAACGAGTATTATTTTAGCTTAAGAGGAATATTTATGCCATGACTAAGCTTTCAGATAACGTTTTAACAAAATTTCAAAGACTTTTTCCCTAAAGAATTCAAAGTTTTAAAACATGAAAAGGCGATAAACGATAGATAACTGAAAAATCCAACGTTCAAGTCGCAAAAATAGTAGTGAATTCCCTGTATTTAACCAAGTATTAAAATCTTCGTCATTAATACCTGCACATATTTACCAATCCCATTCAAAGACAAAATCACAGTTACGGAGATTAATTGATCGTTCGAAACAAGAGTTGACAGAAGTTGTGTCTAATAGTGTGAGTATAATAATTTCTATTATTTTCTGTCTTCACTTTCTATCCAACGTTTCAATTGTATTGATAGTTTTTTTCTGCGCATTCGTTTTCTGTGTTATATTAGCATTTCCGTCATTCATGCCCAATGTGTTCTAAAATAAACGTTTTCCGTTTATCCCTCTATATATGATCCCGCCTTCATCTATACCTCTTTTACTTTTCGTGATATAGCTCAAGCTCTCATTTCAAGTCTATTATTTCTCACTACTGTCGCCACCATGAGTCCCTCTCCGTATCTCCTTACATCCTCATTTTTATTCTTGTATCATTGTTCCAGGAATATTAATTGTTGACATACATCAAATCTTCCAACATTACGGCAGTCTTTTTTAACTAAACTTTTGTCATGTCCTATTCGTTTTTATCAATCCCATTGATTCCTCGGCATCATTCCTTCTCCTGCTATTCTTCCCTCTTATTCTCATTTATCAGCTTTACTTTCATCCCTTCCTGCATTCTCCAGCCCCACACGTCTCAAAGGACACGATGTGTGAATTCTCCATCTGGAGATTCCACTCGTGTCTTCCTTCTGGTTGGACAACATCAAAGTCTTGACATTTGCTAGGTACGGGGAGTGAAAGAAACAGGAGGGGAAATAGGCAAACGAGGAGCTAAGACAAAAAATAAAATGAAAAGGAAAACCCAAAGCGGAAAGAGATATTGCTTTTAGTGGGTGGTTCAAAGGCTTCTTCTTCTGATTCGGTGACTTTGTGAAATAAACAACTTTACTCCTTCCCAGTCTGTAGAGTCCATACCACTATGTTACTGTTTGTCATTAATAGGAATCTAGTTTAATTTCAGCATCGGGATGTATATTTGAGGGTTATACTTTCACTGTCTATATCATTCTCCTTTTTCTCAAGGAAAACACCGACTTATCAGTATTTTAGATATTTGTTAACAACTGCATGCTATAATTCACTGCAATCAATTTATATTGACTCATCATATACTTGTGAAAAATAAAAATTCGTTATTCATTGGTTTTGAGCTAAGTGAACCATCAAATTTTAATTGCATGAATCATACAACGTTTGTCTTGGTAAATATTTTGCAAAATAATGTTTATAACCGATACCTACTACACATTCTTGTCTTGCAAAACTTTCCAATTTTTATCCACCGTTTAACCCGTTTGATTTCTGTATCTCTAGATTCTTATGACACAATCATATATCTGCGATGACTGTTGTTTATTTGTTTCTTAAAAATCCTACTGGGCCCTTCGTGTCAACCTAATCTACTACCTATGGATTGAAATAGTAAACATCACGAGATCAATTTCAAAAGTAATCTTAATTTTTGTTTAACTGTGCGTCTCGTCCCACTCCACAGAGGTCACGGACCCATGAACAGAAAAAAAGAAAATTGCAATATTAATGTTTTGTACTAGATGGTCTGCCTTGAATCCCCAATAAGGTATTACTGAATGAGCGGCACGTTAAGTCCGGAAGATGTAGCCAAGAATATAAAAATGGAAATTATTTTCTGCTTACGTTGAGAATAGGCATTTCAAATGTAGATTCTCTTACGGTTTAGTAGAATTCTAAAAATACTGTAATGCATGCCAAGAAAATTAGTAAATCTTCATAGATACTCAATTTAAGTTTGCTACAATGCTTTCATGAATAAAATGTTTCGCTACTTTAATCATAATTTATAAATATCGAAAATTTTTATTACGTACCAATTATGATTAGTGATTCGATAATTATGACAAGAAAAATCACTGAAAATGAACATCATTGCAGAAAATATCCTACATCTTTATAAAGTAAGATCACTTTAAAATAACTGCCGTAACAAAATACTTCCAAACATTAGTATAGATAAATTAAGAGAAGGAATTATTATAATATACTATGTAATTAAAAAGCCACTGAAGTAAATTGAACCTAAATAATAAATTGTTGCGTTAAAAATACTGACCCTGATTACCGATGAATGTAGAAAATAGAGAGAGAAAGAGAGATACTGAAATATTCCATAATACAAATAGTTTATTGCATTTAAAGAGGCCGGAAATGGAAGGAGTGTTTTGATAAATTCTTTAATAGATACACCATTTCTTCATAAACGTTCCATTTTCAGCGATGTCTTAAGACTTCTTGCAGATAACCATAAAAGGACAGCAAGAGGTCGTAACGATCGAGCCTTTTATTAAGTGGGTTCCACAAAACAGGGATCTGAATTAGGTACAGCCCTAATTCTACAAAGATTTGATTAAATGATGTTTTAATTACTGAAATACAATTTACTCAAAACTGATGATTTCAACACCAAATTCGATAGTTTTCTCGAATACTACCAGTAGGACGACCTAAAGGCAAGATAACTCACGAAGCTTCAAGTTAAATCATCAAAGGGTTAACTAATTATCTCCGAACTCTCTTCTACATAATTATTATCGTTAATTGCATTTCAAATAGTCGTAAATAAATCTTATATCGGATGAAATTTAAAGATATAAGGTTTTATCTGCATAAAGAAATTTTCTTTTATCTTCAATACTTTTAAAGATATTAACATTTGAATAGCGTTACAGCCGGACTGTGGCGAAAATTATAATGCAATAATTAAAACACCATGTAAATGTGAATTTATGATATTTTAATAATAAATTCTATATGGGATGAAATTTAAAGATGAAATTTAATGGTATAAGGTTTTATCTGCCGAAAGAAATTTTCTTTAATCTCCAATACTTTTGGAGACAGTATTTGAATACCGTTAGGGACTAATGCAATGATTTAAACATAATTTAAATGTGAATTTATGATATTTTAAAATTAAAATAAGGAAAAAAAGTTTTACATGGGATGACATCTAAAGATGTAAGGTTTCATCTGTCGAAAGGATTTTTCTTTTCTTTCGGGAGATATTAACATTTGAATAGCGTTAGGGCCGGGCCGCCATAAATGAGCCCGTTTCTAGTAAAACTTCGCGTCGCTCGTAATAAAAGGCGTAGTTAAACTATGTCTTCTTTTCTCCCATTTGAAAAATCATTTCGTATTGTACCGTTTGTCATATTATTAGCAGTTTGATGTTGGAAGATAAAGATAACGCTTATGTAGCAGAGTTCAGAGATACCTAGTTATCGCCTTTAGGTCGCCCTAATGTTCTAGATTATTGTACATATAAATGGCTTATGCAGTGAAAAGTCAGGAAAAGACCATTTAATCGGATGTTCAAACAATGGCAATATCAGCTACATCATACCCAACAGTAACTACAACGCAAACCTCTACAAAAGCAAATAAAAGCAAAAACTTAAATAGTTCCAACGACAACAGCAACAAACATAATACCATTACTATATCGATTCATTTAAGGTAGATTCTTGCGCCTGAGACGTTTGTTTGGTGGCTTCTGATTGGCTGGTATCGGGAGGTATGCCGTTCGCTGTCTCATTATTATTTCATATCACTCAAATAAGTCTCTGATATCTCTTTCGTTTAAAAATATATTCATAAAATGAATTAGAAACCATATCCTGAAACAACCTGATTAAAGTTTAGGCTGAGTTGCAGAAGTCAGGATGAACTTTATTGATAGCGAATGTAAATAGGAAGGTTGGGTTACATTTAGTAACCATGATGAGGCTGTAAAGGCTAGTAGTATGGTAAGTGCCATACAAATCAGTCAGGCTACAGTACGAGAAGCCTTAACAGACAAAGTTCCCAAAGACAGCAGATTGCAAAAGTGAAAATTCCTATACCTCCTATGTTGCTGGTAGCTCCAGCCATGGAGGAAAATTATGACTACTACAAATTTTACAGGTTTCTTCAGAATGGAAGGAATAAAGAGCTATGATACTTCTTGTTTTGGGAAGAACACTCACGCCAAGTCCACAATCCAAGCATATATGCTGACCTTGTTGGACGTTAACAGTGATGAGATGATTATGAAGATGAAACCCCACATAACTTTTAGTTGTGGGAGAGGTGTACTATTTCATAAAGATCATATGACATGACGGAAGAAGAAATTCTAGAAATGAGCCCCACTTCAGTTTGGAGAGTGAAAAAGGCAGCTATTGCCAACATGATCATTTTTAACCTTCATAGACCCTGAAGTACCTTCTCATGTCATATTTGAAAATGAAAGGGTACAAGTACGCCCTTCCCAGCAAAGACTAATACAGTGCTATCATTGTTTTCAATTTGGCCACTCATCAAAAAACTGTGAAAATGGTAAATTTTTATAATTTGCTCTGGTGTCCATGATGATGAATATTACATTCACCATCATGGGCACCAGAGCAAAATGTGTGAATTGCCAACTGGTACATAAATCAAATAACAAAAAATATGAAATATTAAAATTTGAACTGTCTGCACTAAATAAAGCCAATGCAGAGTATATAAGTACTGGTTTGCAAAAAGACAATTAGGACAGCAACCTAGGAGTTATGCTCAAGTTCTTGAGCCACTACCCCTGTCTACTAATAGGGGTGCACTGGCAGCACCCTCTAATGTAGCGGGTGCATCAACCCCAGTGGTAGTATGGCGGTATTGATAAATTGGTTGCATTTGACAATGATTGCTTGTGTGTGTTTGAGAGAGAGAGAGAGAGAGAGAGAGAGAGAGAGAGGAAGCAAGAGCACGTGGTTGTTTCTTCTATTGTCTCGTTGGATTGTTTGCATTCGTCAGAAGCGATAGGAAGGGTCTTGGATGTTTTGCATATCTATCATGTTGTATTTTTAAGTTTACTATTATTGTTAAGATAGTATGGGGAAGATTTGTGCCTGTTTTATTTTTCGTTTCGAGAGAGAGAGAGAGAGAGAGAGAGTGAGAAAGAGAGAGGGTGTGAATGATGACTGGGTGGTTGACAAGTGAACTGCTTGTTTGACGGGCGTTTTTGCTCGTTGAGTTGAGTGGCTCGGTAGCTGAGCATTCGGATTCAGTCATGAGCAGTTAGTTAATGAAGGCATTTGGTGTGATAAGTAGCCAGTCAGGACAGCCGTCTGTGTGCATTTCACATTTTTTTGGGCATTCAGTAATCTAGTTCTGTCATTCATGTGTTCATCTGTGATTGTCAAGTTGGTGAGCAATTTGTCGTGTCTGATGTTTGTGAATTGCTGTGTAGTCTTGGTACTTGTTTGGTGTTGTTTTGTGTTGGTATTTAGCGGTTTGTTGGCGACAGTTGTTTTGGTGTTTAACGGTGTCCTAGTGGTGGTGGAGTTTGTTTTTCGACAGCCATACCGTGTTGAAAGCACAGCTTCTCTCTTTTTTTTGCTTTGCTGAACCAAGTGTCCTTTAGTAATTAAAGTAACATAAAGGAGAAAGTGTGGCTAAGGGAAATTTGTAAGCCAGGATTGATTAACGTAAATGTGGAGAGGTCTTGCTTTCTTGCTTAGTTTGTGATTCCGTCACAGTTGTGGCCCAGCCAACTGGGTCAGGTGCTTGGCCTGTTGAGGCTAGAGCACAATCCTCCAAGGAACAAAAGTTGGCACTTAACTCAACCACCGTAGAGTTGTCTCAGGTTGCATCTCTGCCTGATTTAATGGTGACTGAGGGGCAAATACACCAAAAGAGGAGACTTTCCCCCTCATCCTCTCCTCCATGAAATTCAATTAAATTTGCATCACTTAGTAATACTCATCTCCAAGTTATGACAGTAACTTTCCTGATTTGGATTTCACTTGTAATGATATTCATTTACTGATCAATCAGCTTCCTACTCCGTTCCTTCTCCTTGGAGATTTTAATGCTCACAACCTCATTTGGGTTGGGAACATGGCAGATGCAAAGGATAAGATGTTGGAGGGAATTATGGATGGTCATATCACTCTGCTTAATAATGGAGCCATGACATATCATAATATCTACTTCAATACCTACTAGGCTATTGATCTGAGCATTTGCTTATCTAGTATGTATGTTGCTTATGAATAATCAGTTAATGAATATCCCAATGGGAGTGACTACTTCCCAATTTATATAAAATCAGTTAAGAATTAGCCATCTGAGTCACCTCCTAAATGGAAGGTAGATGAAGGAGACTGGTAGAAATTTAGTGAATCTGCTCTCATGGAGAAGAATGTAAAATCATTTCCATCCATTTCAGAGGCATATAATTATTTTAATAACACTACCATCAACAGTCAAATTGCCTCTATTCCAACAACGAAAGGAAAGCCCTCTAGACCAGTAGTAGTATGGGAAAGATCACTAGAAAAGCTATAAAAAGTATAAGAGGAGTGGAACTGCACAAGCTAAAGTTATTTACCAACGTGCTGTGGCCAAGTAAAATAAATATTTTAAAAATGCAAAAAGAGAGTCGTGGATGTGCTACATAGTCTAAATGGCAAAATTGTCCCTGAATCTCTGGCTATCCTTAAGATACAAGGTGACCTAATTACCCAAGCAGATATGGTCGCAGAAAAATTAGGAGAACATTTCTCGAAAATATCGAGTAGTGAGAACTATTCTCGAGAATTCCAAGACATTAGCATTGCCCAGATTGCTTTTGATTTAAGAGAAAATAATTTCAAACCATATAATGCAAAATTTACACTGCAGGAACTCAAAGATGCCTTGCAGAATACCAAAGCATCAGCCCCTGGTGAAGATAAAATATTTTATGAAGAGTCAAAAAATTTCTTCTACATATAATAAATGAAATCTGGGAAACTGGTATTATTCCTAATAGCTGAAAATTATCATTAATAATCCCTATGAAGAAACCGAACAAGGTTCCTTTTTTACCCAGCAGTACAGACCAATGGCTCTCACCAGTTGTGTTTGAAAGGTGATGGAAAAGATGATTAACACCAGATTTGTATGGCACTTAGAAACAAATAAATTGCTTTTTTTTCATTCTAATTGGCTTTAGGAAAACTAGATGTACTTTAGATCCCTTGCTTAGAACTCTCAAACTAAAAATAACAAGGTTTTACTAAACAATAGGAGTTTTCTTGGATTTGGAAAAGGTATGTAACACCACATGGCATTTTGTTATCATAAAATATTTGTATAACATGGGCAATAAAGGAAAAATGATCATATATGTAAATTTATTTTTATCAGAAAGATATATTAAGGTAAGAGTTGGAAATCATGTATCACAACCTTTTTAACAATAAGAGGTAGTTCCTCAGGGTAGTGTCCTTAGTGTCCCTCTTTACTATCACTATAATGATGTATTAGAAAATATGCCATCACTAGAAAAAGGCTCTTCATTTGTAGCTGATTTTGCTCTGTACTGCACAGAATATGATGCAGTTTCTACTAGCAGGATCATGCAAAAAACTGTCAATAAAGTAAGCAATTGGGCTAATGAGTAAGGATTCTGATTTTCTAAATGAAAAACTGTCGTTGTTCGGTTCTGCAGTCGCCGAACTAAGGAAATCATTCCAACTCTTACTTTAAATGGAACCAGTTTACCTTACTCCACTGAGGTAAATTTTTTAGGAATGGTCTTTGATGAAAAGCTCAGTTGGAATAATCATACTGACAGGTTAAAAGTGAAAGTGAAAAGATCACTAAATATTTTAAAAGTAGTATCTAATTTTATTTGGGGTGCTGATAGAAATCGTTGTTAAGGCTTTACAATGCAGTATTTTTATCTAAGTTAGACTATGGCTGCCAATTATACTCATCTGCTTTAAAGACTAAACTTAAGGAATTGGATATTGTGCATAGTAAGGGGCTAAAGATCCTCACTGGAGTTTTTGGAACTTCACCCATTGAAAGGATCTATTTGGACTCCCATCAGCTACCACCAGACTTAAGGAGGTATGAGATACACACTGCAGCTGAAAAGCACAAGGGAGAAGACTATTTTAGAAATTTTATATGATGTTGTTGAGGTAGATAACCGTATGGGTTATACAGAAAGAATCTGGTTATTTTAATGAAATATGATTTCAGTATATTTAGTAAAAATTTTAGACATTTTTATATTATAAAGTATACATATATTTCTAAATATAAAATTTCGATATATATTTATTTTTCTATTGTTTTCATCTATCATCATTCTTTATTTTTTTACGTTCATATTTAAACACTGTTATCATTCACTTATTCACAATTAATTATACTTATTTTCATATTGGATTTTCATTAGGGCGCTGAATAATCCTGATGGGTTCCGGCGCTTGGTCCTCATGACCTAAATCTCCTAATCAATCAATCAATCAATACCTGATTCCCATATGTTATGAGAGGGCAGGTCACAATGGGGTCCAATAACCCAAAAGTGGGAGTGATATTATTTTACTGTGTAATAAGCAATTCATTCTTGATTCCTTATTACGTTTTTTCCCTTAAGGAAGACAGGTATCTCTCCCCTTGTGGATGGATCTCAAACAGTTTCTCGTTCACTGGGTTGTCTCTCTCGTCAGGCAAGACCAGCCAACTGTCCTTCGGCTGCATTTGCATTTACTGCGACAACATATGAATGAATAAACAAAATATACAAATAAATAAAGGTAAGAAAGTTATGAAACTATCAAGTAAGAAGGATGTGTTTCTTAGCATACACATGACTGGTGTTTTGAAATTAATAAAAGAGAAATCACCCGAAGAAAAACAGCCAAGACAAATTTCTCGATGGACATACGATTTTTTTTTTTCATGCATCTTAAGGCCCGGTAGATTTTTATTAAAGTTTTTGTACTAAAGTGTAATTCTGACAGGCTTTCAAGATATTACAATAAGAAAATGTGTATCTGGGCAGAACGGCATATGTGGTACACATAAAGTGTAATTTTTCTGTTAATTTTGAAAGCATTTTAATATAACGGTAAGGTCGACGTTAAACAAATATTCACAAGAATATATATTATATATATATATATATATATATATATATATATATATATTATAATATATATATATATAATATATATATATATATATATATATATATATATATATATATATATATATATATTATATATATATATATATATATATATATATATATATATATATATATATTATATATATATATATATAATATAATATATATATATATATATATATAATATATATATATATATATATATATATATATATATATATATATATATATATATATATATATATATATATATATATATATATATATATATATATATATATATATATATATATATATATATATATATGTATATATATATATATATATATATATATATATATATATATATATATATATTCTTGTGAATATTTGTTTAGCGTCGACCTTACCGTTACATTGAAATGCTTTCAAAATTAGCAGAAAAATTACACTTTATTTGTACCCACATATGCTGTTCTGCCCAGATACGCATTTTCTTATATATATATTATATAATATATATATAATATATTGTATATATATATATATATATATATATATATATATAATATATTTATATATATGTGTGTGTGTGTGTGTGTGTCGTGCTCGTGAATAGGTGTGGGTTGGCGTTGTGATGTCAATTGCTATTATATCATTTTACTTTATATTATTATATATATATATAATATATAATATATTAATATTAATATATATAATTTACACTATATCCCATATTATAATATATAGAATAATTAATATAATATATAATTATATCTATATATATATGTGTGTGAGTGTGTGTGTATGTGTGTGTTTTGTGTGGGTGGGTGGTTGTGTGTCTGTATGTGTTTTTGCAAATATAATAACCAATATACATTAACGTTTTGAACTTTTCACACATTTTGGATATGCTTGTCACTTTACAGCATTGCGTGGCGGTAGATTTGGGCCCCCCTCAGAGCAATTCTCTTGCTTATACCCAACTGAACACACCATCTATATTAGCTATAAAGGCTAAATCTTAGTTGGTACAAAGGATCAAGAAGATATCTATAGATTGAATGCCCTGACTGGAAAAAGGTCAGTACCATCAGCACCTGCATCAGTATACAGATTACTCACTGCTTCGCCTGGTACAATACGCTTTGAGAAGTGAACTGTGCAGCAAAAGTCCTAGATGATAATGGCTATTCCATTTGTGGCATGAATGAAAAAATTAGGGACCCCAGAGGCATTTTGCAGGGTGTACAGGGACCCCCAAATATTGACGGAATGGGCGACTTCTTAGGAACGTTCTCTCTAATAGGCCTACCATCTCTTTTGGCCGAGGTAAAATCCCTAGGCTCACCTTTTACTGTAAAAATTACAAGACATCAAGTGTGCACGACCCTATGAAGAAAACGATTATAATATTTATATAATTTATCACATTTGAGCCGAGGATGCCTTAGTGGTGAAATCAGTGTGATTATCCCCTCATCTCGTAGAAAAACTATTTTTAGTTTTATGTTAAATCTATATATTTTGTATTCCTTTAAGTGTATTTAGAGTTCAGAAAGTTAGAAAATATAAAGTTGTTATTAGAATAGGAGATATAGAAGGTGACCATATGGGCACATAAGGAAAATACGGGTACAAAAAAATCGGGATATCTTATCGTATAGTTTATTTACCAAACAAATATAATTGGCTGGGTATACAAGGGATTAAATCAATCTTTCAATAGTTTACATGCTGTGAATAAATCCAATTTTGTATGTTGGGTCATATTTCAATTACTTTGTAAAATTTAGAAAGCATTTTTTTAAAGTTATCAGAAAAAAATTGAATCTCGTATGAACAGCACAGTTGACTATATATATATATATGTATGTATGTATGTATGTATGTATATACCCTTTATTTTCTTTTGTGATATGGGGCAAAGCATGGTATAACACAGCCCTAAATCACATTTGCAACACTCTGTACGCACTACAGAACTACAGTTCTCACCCATGCACTTCCTTCTTGCATGATTTTGAAGTGGTTGTGGATAATGACCTGTGTTGTCATATCTCATCTCGTCTTTCCCTGATACTAACAGTTTCCATCTACCAGGAGCTTTTGGATCTACCTGATATCTATAAAGGCAAGCTGTGACTAATTCCTGACTGAAGGATATTTGTTTCATTGGCGTTCCTCTATGACAAGCTATTTGCCAAGCATTTTGAACTGCAGCATCAAGCATCTAAGTAAATAAACTCCACCACCATTTCTTGCCACGAATGCCAATGCGATATTCATTTACATTTTGATCCATTCTGTCAGTACCACCCGTATTTGAATGGTACCCTCACTCTTTCTTATTCATCATTTCCACAGACGACACAGGGCATGCTTTTCCAGTCTTATTACTTCGGATGGTTCCTGTTCCGTTATAACCTTTACTGATTAGCTCTGTTAACAAGGGAACTGTAGTGAAGAAATTATCGAAGAAAAAAATTTTATGGTGAATTTTTCTGATCTTCACTATATTCTTCGATGAGATGAAGGATAGTTGAGGCAGATTTCCCAAATTCCTTTTCTATATTCTCATTCCCCTTGTATGTCTTTCCTTGGTATGGGTCAAAGCTAACAAATATCCTGAAGGGGTGTTTTGGCACCACATTTTATATCCAAAGCGAATGGGCTTATTACGAATAGATTGCTCGTAACTGTGTTTACTAAGATACTTTACCATTGCTTCATCATGAGAAATATTTTGTGATTGGATGAAATGATCCATAAACTTCTTTTGAAGATAGGAAATCAGAGGACGAAGTTTTCAGTATTTGTCCTCTTTATCTAAGATGTCTGTAGCATTGAAATGAAGACACTTTTTTATTGTACAATGTCAAACCTTCCTCGACGCATTGCATTGCTTATAGCTTTGTTGTGAACATCAGGGTCATGAGACCAGTACATGGATGTGCTGGGTAATAAGTTGTAACCAGACACAAACAAAATGGCCCCCAAAAAAACTCGTAATCCATTTATGGACATGCTAACATCAGGCAATTTTTTTTTCATTTGCTTTTTTATGTACTCAAGGATTTCCTCATCAAAGTCTCTGTATTTGCTAAAGTTTGGTTTCGGGAAATAATTCTACAAACAAAGATGTGCTCTTACTTTCTTTCCACTTGATCACTGAAGAACTTTGGGTCACTTTACGTCTCTTGGTTTTATGTTGCACATCAATTACCTCCTGTTCCTCTTCATCTGTCCCTTGCTCCTCTTCACCAGTGTTATCATCTCGACTAACTCTAAACACGGCAGAGGCTAATAGCTGGTTCCCAGATAAGCATTCAGGATGAAACACAGTTTCATCATCTTCAGCACCTGAGTCTTCATCAGTAAGGTTTCCAACATCTGGAGGCTCAATGGATAAATCTTGTACTTAAGCCAACTCATCTAGTAGATCTAAGGCTTCATTGACAGTCAAAAGTTTATTTCTGTAATTCAGAAAAACAAATATGTAATAATTTCGTGTATGAAAACATTTGGGAGCAAATTTGTCAAAAATTTTACTGATATGCTCCTAAGGTAACCATATGGTCATCCGAAATATAAACTGGAATTAAGTAATTATGATTAGAAATTCAACTTGTTTCTTATTCACTAAAGCACATTGCCATAGGTCTATCAACTGGTAGTCATGGCTTTTATTTATCGTTAATATGAATTTATATAGAGACTCACCTTTTTGAAGCTTCCATTTTCATGACACTAACAACTCCGTCACTTAGCAAGAAATGAGTCTGTTCTTCATGAAAGCAATCCAGTAACTGATTTTACTGCTGGGGTTGACAGAGGAAGGTATAATATACAGGTTTTAACAGGTTATAACCTGTACCATACAAACTCTTAGTTTTCAGACTGAAAGGAAATCATGAATCATCCTGGTAACCATATGGGCACCTAACGAGATGAGGGGATAAGTTGCGCCTCTCCAAGTAGATTTCAAGCAACATTCAAGAGTGCGTATTCAGGAAGATATTTTGTGGTTACCCATGAAGGTATTCATGTTAGGCAGACACACTGAAGCTATCGAGGATTTTGGAATTGCCTCTGACCATAAATGCTTATGTATCCTGGAGGCATCGCCTATATGACACATTCAACCTTCCCTAAACGTCGCCCAAGATATGTTCGTCCTACATACTCCCTTCAGGGAACCATTAACAGACAAGCATAGTTTAAATAAGTAATATTAATGTACTGACTGATTTCAAGGCGATCTTCCATTCTCCTTGGTAAATGTAATTTCAAGGTAAGTTTCAGTAGTAGTTACATTTATTGCCCATGCATTTGGATCCAGGTGTTGGGCCCCTAGGCAAGATCTCAATCAAAGTTCATTTCAAATCTCCAAATCCTCTTACATCTATATATATATATATATATATATATATATATATATATATATAGTATATATATATATATATAATATATAATAGTATATATATATATATATATTATATATATATATATATAAATATATATATATATATGGATATATATAATATCTATATATATATATATATATATATATATATATAATATATATATATATATATACTATATATATATAAATTGTCAGGTTTAGCAGTTTTTCTTCGGAACAATCGTTTGTCGATAGTTTAGCACCTTCCTCCTTTGTTTGTCTCAATTTCTGACAGTCATTCCAGTTCCATTTCCTTTTTCTTTTAAGATCCTGCAGGACCGAGTGCGGTCCATTACATTGGCGACCGTGCGACAGGATTTTTTCTATTTTGGAGAGCTCTGTGAATGTAAAAGAAATTTTTTTTTATCTGATAATAAGGAGGTGTTAAGGTTTAATGTTTTTCAAGGACAATCGTGCGTCGATTGCTCCCTTGTGTGTTGTGGTTGTTGCCTCCTTACCTGTTGGTGTTTGTCTTTATTTTGAGTTGACGACTGTCATCTTGTTATCCGACA
>NC_061099.1:56471681-56505599 GCF_015104395.2 Macrobrachium nipponense | reverse complement strand
TTGTTATCCGACAGAGCCAGTCAGTAGCAAGGTATCGAGGATTACTGACTAGTCAATAATTGGTCAGCGAGTCAGATTCCCAGTACTTGAGTCAGAGGAGCAGTCTTGTATGAGCAGCGCCAGGTATGGATACCTGGATGTCCTTTGGAGTGACCTCGTCCTTATGTGCGACCTCATGTTGGAGGATGACCCCGTCCTGGTGTGATATTTGTTCCTGTAAGATGCTGTCTCGATGGCTCGGCTAAACGTTTTCGTCTGTGAGGGTGATCTCATCCTTGTAAACTTGTTATGGCTACTTTTGATAGGACGTGGGCTTATTTGTGGTTTTGTATCGAGACAATGATCTCATTGAGTGTTTTTCATGATTTTGTGACTAGTATGATTTTTATATTGAGACAACGATCTCTTTTGATAGTTTGTATTATTATTGATTTTTCGGGTAATGTTTTGTATTCACCACTTATTATGATTATTGATTTGTTTTTGTATTTTGACTTGTTTATTGCCTATTGTACGGCTCATTTATAAGATTATATTTTTGTGTGCTGCTCATGCTTATGATTTATTATTATTGACACTATGTTCATTTTGTTTCATGTAAGTTGCTGATCTCATTAGTATGAATTTAAATTAATATTTTTATTTACTGGTTTATTTGTTTGATTATTCGAACCTTTGCTACTGATCCATTTGTATATAATGTATAAACTGTAACTTCCTGATATAAATACATTAGTTTAAGGTCCTTTTTCTGGTTTTGGTTTAGCTCCTTCCTCCTTTGTTTGTCTCTATTTCTGTGAGTCATTCCAGTTCCACTTCCTTTTTCCTTTTATGATCCTGCAGGACCGAGTACGGCCTATTACAATATATATATATATATATATATATATATATATTATATATATATATATATATATATATATAAAACCTAGCGACCTGTGGGAGTGGCAAACAAGTCCTTATGGGTGCCGGTCCCAAGCCCAGATAAATAGGGAGGGTTGGTGTCAGGAAGGGCATCCGGCTGTAAAAATCTGTGCCAAAACCCCCAAAAATTGGAATGAGCCGAAATATGGAAAGAGGTAATGCTAGGGCATACTCCGTATACGAGTATGCCCTAGCATTACCTCTTTCCATATTTCGGCTCATTCCAATTTTTTTTTTTGGGGGTTTTGGCACATATTTTTACAGCCGGATGCCCTTCCTGACACCAACCGTCCCTATTTATCTGGGCTTGGGACCGGCACCCATATATATATATATATATATATATATATATATATATATATATATATATATATATATATATATATATATATGTGTGTGTATATCATGTATCATATATATATATATATATATATAATATATATAAACCTAGCCACCTAGGGGGGAGTGGCAAACAAGTCCTTATGGGTGCCGGTCCCAAGCCCAGATAAATAGGGACGGTTGGTGTCAGGAAGGGCATCCGGCTGTAAAAATATGTGCCAAAACCCCCAAAAATTGGAATGAGCCGAAATATGGAAAGAGGTAATGCTAGGGCATACTCCGTATACGACGCACAGAGACATTGCCCTAACTCTGTGGTAAGGCGAGGGCTACTGCATCAGGAGAGGGTGCAGCTAAAGAAGAGAGCTCGCATTGGGTTTAGAGTATGTCAGCTTAATGTTGGGTCCATGACTGGGAGAGGTAGAGAATTGGCTGACTTGATGAGAGAAAAGAAAGTAGATGTTCTGTGTGTGCAAGAAACGCTGTGGAAAGGAAATAAAGCTAAAGAGTTGGGAGATGGATATAAGCTATATTATAGTGGAGCAAATAAACAAGGTAGAAATGGAGTTGGCATAGTACTGTTTAGTGAACTGAAGAACTCGGTAATAGAAGTGCATAGAAAGAATGACCTTATCATCAGATTGAAGATATGTTATGGAGGAGAGATTCTGAATATTATAAGCGCTTATGCACCACAAGTTGGTTGCACAGAAGAAGGGAAGGGAAATTTCTGGAGAGACATGGATGGAATAATGGAAGAACTGGGAGAGCATGAGAGGGTGATACTTGGGGCAGATTTGAATGGCCATGTCGGAAGTGAAAATGAGGCGACTGGGCGGGTGCATGGGGGCCATGGAATTGGGGAGAGAAACCCAGAAGGAGAGAGTGTAGTGGACTTTGCTGTGTCATTCGACATGGCAATAGTAAACACATTCTTTAAGAAGAAAAGGGAACACCTAATAAAATATAGGAATGGGGGAAGATTCTCCCAGATAGACTACTTTTTGTATAAAAGGATAAATCTGGTGGAGGTCAAGAACTGCAAAGTTATTCCAGGCGACCATGTAGCCCCCCAATACAGACTGCTATGTATGGATTTGAAGTTAAAAAAGGACAGAAAAACCAAAGCTACAGGGATAAGGAAAATTAAATGGTACAAATTAGAGAGGGAAGGGGATAAGAATAGAGAGTTTAAGAGGAGGGTTTTGGAGGATATTGATATAGGGACTGAAGATGTTCAAGAATGGTGGGCAAGAAATGCAGCAGTAATAAGAAGGCATGGAAAGGAGCTGCTAGAAGAGACATCTGGTATCATATGGGAAGAAAAGGAGAGTTGGTGGTGGGATGAAGACATTGAGAAAGTAGTAAAAGATAAGAAGGAGGCAAAGAAAAGATGGGAAGAGTCACAGTCAGTGGAAGACAGAGACAGGTTCCGAGAAAAACAAGGTGGTGAAAAAGGTGGTAGCCCAAGCTAAAGCAAAGTCGTATGATGATGTGTATAATGAGCTGGGGACGAACGAAGGATTAAAGAAGAAGATCAAGCCATCAAAGGCTAGAAATAAGAGCACCAAAGATATTACACATATCAAACAAATAAAAGATCAAGATGGTGTAGTACTTAGAAAGGAGGAAGACATTGTGAAGAGATGGAAAGAATATTTCGAACAGTTGTTAAATGAAGAAAATAATAGTCTAATAAGAGAGGATGGGCAAGTGAACATTGGCATGGTAATGAGGTTTTCTAGGCAAGAGGTACTAAATGAACTGAAGAAGATGAAGAATGGGAAGGCAACTGGACCAGACATGATTCAGGTGGAGGCATGGAAAGCATTAGGAGATAAAGGAGTGGATATACTGTACGATCTTGTGATAAAGATCCTTGAACAGGAAAAGATACCAAATGAGTGGCGTGGGAGTACATTGATCTCATTTTTTAAAGGGAAAGGCGATGTCCAAGAGTGTGGTAATTATAGGGCATTAAACTGATGTCCCACACTTTGAAGATACTGGAAAGGATGACAGATGCTAGACTGAGAGAAGAAGTACTAATAGGTAAAGAGCAGATGGGATTTATGAAGGGAAGGGGAACAACAGACGGTATATTTTGTCTGAGGCAGCTAATGGAGAAATTCGGGGAAAGACAAAGGGATCTACATATGGTATTCATTGACCTTGAAAAGGCTTATGACAGAGTCCCGAGACAAGAGGTATGGAGGAGTGTGAGGGAGAAGATGGTGCCAGAGAAGTACGTACGATTGATACAAGAGATGTACCGGAATGTATTTACCAGAGTGAGGAGCAGTGTTGGGGAGACAGAGGGTTTTGAGGTGAGAGTAGGATTACACCAGGGGTCGGCTCTGAGCCCATTTATCTTTAACATAGTGATGGATGTTATAATAGAGGAAGTAAGGGAGACAGTACCATGGAACATATTGTATGTGGATGATATTGTTCTGTGTGCAGAGAGCAGGGAAGATCTGGAAGTGAAATTGGAAAGATGGAGACAACTACTGGAGGACAGAGGAATGAGAATAAGTAGATCTAAGACAGAATATATGTATACCACCACTGAGGGGGATGATAGAGAAAGTATTCAGCTTGGTAGAGAGCAAATAAAGAGAGTTGATAAGTTTAAGTATTTGGGATCTTTTGTTAATGCGGGAGGAAGTATGGAAGAAGAAGTAAAACATCGGGTACAGGCAACTGGAGAGCGGCCTCTGGAGTTCTTTGTGGCAAAAGAGTACTGCTCAGGTTAAAAGGAAAATTTCACAAGACAGAGGTAAGAACAGCAGTGCTCTATGGTACGGAAACAGCAAGCATGAGAAAAACAGAGCAGAAGAAGATGGATGTGGCAGAAATGAGAATGCTTAGGTGGATGTCTGGGGTGACAAGAGAGGATAGGATCAGAAATGACCACATAAGGGGGTCGGCTAAGGTGGTGAAAGTATCAAAGAAAGTGCAGGAGGGGAGGCTGAGATGGTATGGACACCTGTTGAGGAGAGATGAGGACCACGCTGGGAGACATACTATGGGGATGGAGGTGCAAGGAAGAAGAAGAAGAGGGAGACCAAGAAAGAGATGGAAGGACTGTGTGAGAGGAGACTTACATGAGAAGGAATTGATGAGGCAGAAGCTCAGGATAGAAATAGATGGAAATGGCTCATCCGAAACGGCGACCCCATATAAAAAGGGGAACAAGCTGGGAAGAAGAAGAGAAGATATATATATATATATATATATATATATATATATATATATATATATATATATATTTATATATACATATATTGTATATAATTATTGAAAATATTACTTTTCTTCTTTTACAATTTACGTGTCCCAAAATTTCACAAACAGATGAAGTTTGTGGAGTATCCTTACATCTTGTAGGGGGATCGGAAAGACCAGTTAAACTAAAGCAAGAACACTCTTAAGAACCCTATTGAAAAAAGCATCTATGTTTGTTATTCGAAAGATATTGGAGAAACTAAAGCCATTGACACCTAGAATAGCGAAGTAACTTAAGGTATTGTCACGGGAAGACCTATAAATAGCTATGATTAATGATGGGCAACCAAATGTTACTTTAAAGAGGATTGATTATTCAAACATATACATTAAAATCCTTATGTTTTTATCTGCGAATATGTCCAATGGTTAAGATAATATAGCAAATGTCACTTATACAGATTTTTTTTTTGCAAAAAAAATCATTGCATCGATGATAGAGTATAGATATATCTCCTACATAAGAAAATGAATACAAATTCTGCATTCCGCAATGAAAGCTTTCTGTTTTGACCATTAAATGAAACAACAAAAAAGGGGTCGGTATGGTGTTGGCGTGCCACCTCGATGGCCAAGAGTTAGATTTTCGGGCACTCCATTGAGGAGGGAGAGATGTGTATTTCTGGGGATAAAAGTTCATAGAAGTTCACTTCCGATGTGGTTCGGAAGTCACGTAAAGCCGTTGGTCCCGTTGCTGAATAATAACTAGTTCCATGCAACGTAAAAACACCATACAAACAAACAAACAAAAAGTGACAACATAAAACTTTCGAGTGAGGGAAAGGGAGGAAAATATATGTGAAAACGTAAACAAAATAACTGTGACACGGGAGACAAATCAATGGTAAAAAAGTGAACATTTATAAAGTAGAAAATGCAAAATAAAACAATGAATTATAGCAAACAAATTGCATCTCTTTAAGGCCTTGAAGATACACAGCCGATACCTGTAAAGCGACGTTTTGTTTACCAGCCCCATTTGACACGAATATAATGGTGAAGAGAATTTTTGGGGAATCGGATGGGATGGCCAGTTTAGTCGGAATCATTTCCGTTTTAGGCGTTGTATGTACTACAGTTTACACTCACGCTTTTCGCGCACGGGCATTTCTTTATTTTAGTTTCTTGTACACCTGCTCTTTCTCTTTATTTTCGTTTGTATTGATTCAGTATCTTTCACTCTACATGTCTATTTTTGTTTCATTAAAGTTTATCTCATTTTGTTTACCACCCTTTCATAAGCGCACTATTCTTATCCTAAACAGGTGTGTAGCTATTTTTTTCCCACGTATATATTCGCCCTATTCCCATTATCATTCCTTTTCTCTTCTGATACCATTCCAACCATGTCTTTCAACATGAGGATAGTAAATGTTTTTATTTTCTTACTGAACAACATTGTAATCTTCACATTCAGAGGGCACGGAAAATAGTCAGCGAAGAAACGAGAGAAGAAGAAGAAAAAAAGACAGAACACACAACTGTGAAGGAAACCCCGTAAGAGGAAACAAATTATTTGCAGCGTAAATGGCTCGTTGCATTCACTGGTTTCATTTGCATTTTCTTCGATCATACCAACCCTTGCTGAAACTCTGTTTCAAGAATAACCAGGCCTTTTTTCCTGTGATCTGAGTCTTACATTTTACAAGGCGACAAAATAACAATGAAAGTAGTTATCATGAATACACACACTATTTTAGATAAACGTTGCCTACTATCCTGTTTATCTTCCGTCTTTTTTAATTCCAAGAAAATTCAAATGAAGATCCATTGTTTATATAAATTGTAAAAATCAAGTATCTTCTAAATTAGGCAATGGAACAAAATCCAATCTTTGCTAGTGTCCATGAAATTTCACTGCATTGTTGACAAAACATTTTTGTTTTCAAGGTCCTCCAATTTCGCTTATCATTTTAACCCGTGGATGCATGTCGGGACTCAAATTGACCCTAGATGACAGAAAACTATTTAAATTTTATATGTTAGACAATTTTGCTTTTTATTGGGGAGGGGGGGGGCGGGCTTTTCTTAAAAACATGTATTTTTTAAGTAATGGCTTTTCATGGGTTTGTCATTAAGACGTTTTTTTTTTCAATGAACCATTTTGGCATGGCTGCATAACTGGGGTCATGCTGATCCCAGTAATTTCATATGCAGATTAATATTTTTGCATTCAATTTTATAGCACCTGAAGAATATAGATAACTGGATGATAATATACGCCTTAATGCCATTATCTAGAAAAAACAAGGCAGTTTGTTAAAAGATACAATTTTTATGTTATAAAAATGTTAACGAATATTTTTTACAACAATGATGGTCTGGGCTTCTGTAAATGTTCCGATAATGTGACCAGGGATTACTGCATAATGCATCAAGTAAAATAACACAAGATCTAAACAGGCAAGGGAAAAGGAGTTACAGAGATTGGAAACCATTGCTACTTGCAGAAATTCAAGCTTATAATAGGCTTGTGCATTCCAAGAGGAGTCTACAAAAGCAAAAACCAAGCTGTTAAGTAGGATCCCTTCTTCTGGACCTCATATATTTCGAAAACCATGTCATTCAAAATATATGAACAGTTTCTTGGAGCACTACGTTTCCATAGTCCTACTCAAAGAAAGAGCAGGCAAGCCAAGGATAAGTTAGCTGTTGTTAGATGGTTGTTAGATGTATTTGTTGAAAATTCTCAACAATACTACCAGCATAATGATTATTACTGTTGATGAGGAACTACGTCTATTTCGGGGACGTTGTAGTTACATCCAACATATACCTTCAAAGCCTGTCAAATACAGTTTGAAATTCTGGGTTGTGGCAGATGGCTAACTCATATTATGTATCTAACATTGAAAAGTATACTGGAAAGGATAAAGAGAGAACTTGTGAATTAAGAATGCACATTGTACTAAAGCTCACAGAACCCAGCCACTGGGAGGGACAAGCCAGTCCAACTCAGTGGTGGTCCCAAGCCCGAATAAATGAGGAGCGTAGGCGTCACGAAGGGCATCTGGCCATAGAATCCAGCCAAAACCTATTATGACAGTGTACTTTCATCAGAAATCGGAGAGTACTATGGTGTCCCCTGTAGGCAACGCACAGGGCTGGCCTCACCTGCACCCTGTGATAAATGTGCAAAAGCTCTGGGTAGTGGGTACCCAAGTTTAAAGAAGAGAGTCCAAAAAATGAAATGAGCGAGGAAAAAGATGTGGTAGCTTTGAGAGTTGGAACTTTGAACTTGGGGATGATGACTGGAAAGGGAAGGAGAGAGAGAGAAAAAAGATAAGCATTTTGTGTGTGGACGAGATTAGATTGAGGGAAATAAAGTGAGAGAGCTGGGATGTGGATATTAATTGCTATCTTCTTCTTTCCCATCGTTATCCCTTCTTTAAGGGGTCGGTTGCCTGATGCACCTTCTTCATTGCCTTCAGTCAAAAGCATCATCAGGCATGGTTTATTGTTTGGCGAAGGCGGTTTTTACGACTGCATGACCTTGCTGTCATCAACTACAGTTAATGGCAGTGGGCATAGCCTTTTACTAAAAAGTAAGACTGCAAGGCAGGATTTGTCTTTTTAGTCGCCTTTTATGACATGCAAATCAGGAAGGTAGAAATACAGTGAGAATAATTCTATCAAAAAGCCTAAAACTTTAGACAGCATAATAATCATAAAGAGGACAAGTGACTGAGCAATGGTTGTGAAACTGTGCCTAGATTGAAAAATAGTCAACATCGTGAGTGCTTATGCCCCTCAAGCAGGAAGTGATGAAGTTGAGAAAGTTGCATTTTGGGAGGAAATGGACTGACAGTTGAATGAAATACCAGCAGAAGAGAGATTAATTGTTATAGGTGACAGGAATGGGTATGTAAGAAGGACCAGAGAGGGTATTGAGAGAGTGCATGGTGGCTGGGGGGTTGGAGAGAGAAATGACGAAGGAGAGAGTAATAGACTACTGGTTTGAAAAGAAAAGAAAATCAGTACATTACATACAAGTGGAGCAAGAGAAAGTCAAATTGATTTCTTCATGTGCTGAAGATCATTTCTGAGAGAAGTGAGAAATTGTGAAATTTTCAGTGGTGAGTGTGTGGCAGCACATCACAGATTGGTGGTAATGAACTTGGAAATGAGGAACACAGTAAGAGGTAGGCCTGCATGTGTCCCACCAAAAATCAAGTGGTGGAAGCTGACACAAGATAAGGAAGCAAGGCAAGAATTTAAGGAGAGTGTTGAAGATAGTTAAATTGCTAGAGGGAGCGCAAGAATGGTGGAATCACAACAGTACGGTGGTAAAGAGAGTGGGTGGGGAGTTGCTGGGAAAGACATCTAGAAAGAAACCTCCGTATAGTAAGGAAACCTGGTGGTGGAATTATGAAGTGGAAGAGGCAGTGAAATCCAAGCAAGATGTAAGAACGATTTGAGAAAAGTAACAGTAAGAGAATAAGCAGAGGTACAAAAGACATAAGAAACAAGTAAACAGGCAGTTGCACAAGAAAAGGCAAGGACATTGGATGACATATACGAAGAGCTGGAAACACCTAAGGGGGAGGGAAAAATTCACAGAATTGCAAAGTCAAGGGACAAGAACACCAAAGACTACTCCCATATAAAACAGATTAAGTATGGGAATGGAGTGGTTTTATGCAAAGAGGATAAGATAAAGAAGAGGTGGAAAGAATACTATGAGCACCTGTTAAATGAAGAAAATCCTAGAAATTTCTTTGAAGATGGATTCCAGAGCCTTAGTATGACTTACTATCAGCAGGAAGGAAGTAAAGAGGGCACTAGAGGAGGCAAAAAATGGTAAGGCAATAGGACCAGATGGAATTCCTGCAGAAGTGTGGAAGAACTTGGGGCCCAGCAAATACAATATACAGTCAAGAAAAGATACCAAAAGGATAGAGAGAAAGCTTTATTGCGCCTATCTATAAAGAGAAGGGTGACATCGAGGTTTGTGCAAACTACAGACGAATAAAGCTAGAGTCTCACCATGAAAACCTGGAAAAGAATAATGGACCAAAGGGAAAAAACATCTCTAGGTGAAGAGCAGTTTGGTTTCATGCCAGGAAGAGGAACAACAGATGCAGTGTTTGCCCTCTGACAAGTGATGGAAAAATAACCGGGAAATGAAGGAAGGACTGCAAATAGTGTTCATAGAACTGGAAAAAGAATGTAATAGAGTCCCCCGCCGAGAGGTTTGGAGGTGTATGCGAGTAAAGGGAACACCGGAGAAGTATGTGAGGTTGGTCCAAGATATGTATGAAGGAGCAAAAACTCAGGTTAGGAGCAGTGTTGCATTAACTGAATGGATACCACTAAGAGTTGGTTTACATCAGGGATCTGCTTCAAGTCCATATCTTTTTGACGTGCTTATGGATGTGCTATCTCAAGGAATAAGAGATCAATTCCACTGGTGCATATTGTTTGCTGATGACATCATGTTATGTACCACCAACAGAGGTGTAGAAGTTAGGAGAGTAAATGATAGCTTTTAAAGATTCCAATAATGATAGGTGACAAAGTAGTAAATATAATATCAGCATACACTCCTCAGATGGGGTACCAAGAGCAAGAGAAAAAATTATTCAGGCAAGAATCTGTGGCTGCCATTAGATCAGTGAAAGAGGAGGTGAAACTAATAATAGGAGTTGACATGAATGGCAGGGTGGGAAACAGAAGAGATGGGTTTGAGGTGGTAAATGGAGGCCTTGGGTTTTGAAATAGTAATGAAGACAGGGATTATATACTGGAAATGACTCAGGGTTTAGAATGAGCATGTATGAACTCATGTTTTCAGAAGTTTGATAAGTACTTGATAACTTATGAAAGTGGAGGAGTACAGAGCCAAATAGATTACATCCTGGTTAGTGGAGCCGACAATGGCAATGTGACAAACTACAAAGTGTTTTTGGGAGAAGCGTGTGTGAAACAACATAGGTTGGTGGTGATGTATTTGAAAATGAGAGGTAGGGGACCAAAGAAGAAGAGAAAGAGGAGATTTAGAATTATGTTTTCAGACCTTAAGACCCTGTTCGAACACGGCGGCACGCGGGTTTCCTAACTGCTAAAGCATCCATGCAGATCGAGTTTCCCCTTGCAACCGCGCAGAATCCGCACGGTTCCTATGGACTGCGCGGATTTGCCAGCGCCACACGTCAAAATGGAGATGAGTTGCTTTTACACCGACATTTTCTTTGATGAAGCTGAAAAACCTCCACCCATGTGGTGACATGAGATCAGAATGATTAACACAAAATAGTTAAGGAAACGTGTTGGGAGGAACTACTTGAAATTATCTACAATTCTGATAAAAACAAAGGAAAAAATCGTAGTTAAGTTATTTACACTTTTCATTTAATTTCTAAGTTTATACTTTACACATTACATCAGTTTATTCTGCAGTTCAACACCACCATCATGAATAAAATATACTGCAAATTGATCGCGTGCTGAGGTAGCTAAACTAAAGGTTTATCAGTGGTGTTGAAATAGCATATTTTCGTACATATAGGCATCTCGTGCCCTTACAAAATTATGCAAAATGATACGTGCTCGTTTTATATTCATAACAAAAAAAGTGTTAACATTGATGGATACTAGGAATATACGTTATTTATATATAAAATAATTTGGTGATTTTCTTACACTGAATAAGGATGACAATTCATCAAATAACATAATGAAGACCGTATTCATTTATATGTATATATGTATATATATTTATATATGAATATATATATATAAATATATATATATAAGTATCTATATATATATATATTATATATATATAATTTCATATATAAATATATATTATATATAAATATATGTACATATATACATATAATGAATATGGTCTGCATTATGATATTTTATGAATTATCATCCTTATTCAGTGTAAGAAATCACCAAAATTATTTTATATATAAGTTAATGTATATTCCTAGTAATATATAATATATATATATATATATATATATATACGATATATATATATATATAATATATATATATATATATGTGTGTGTGTGTGTGTGTGTGTGTGTGTGTATATATATATATATATAATATATATATATATATATTATATATATATATATATATAATATATATATATATAGATAGATATATATAATACCGGGTATTTCAAAATTAGAGCCCCCATCTCCCTCCACAGAACAAATGAATAGTAATGAAGTTGTCTGCTATAGCCTATCTCCATGTACATTATCTAAAGTTTCTACTAAGCTATTTTTTATTTTACATGTCTTGTATTTTCAGACTGAGTGGCGGAGTTAGATACAGCCATGGCTAACAACTCGGAAGCAATCAGGTGGACTGACCGAATCCGGGCTATACCCTTCAGTGTGGCCAGGGATGCTGGCGCATCCTTCATTTCACATTCCTGGATAGCCAAATACATTAAAAGAGTCATATGGAACAAAAATCCATATGACTGTTATCATGAAAAGAGTGAGAATCTTGGAAGGTCTGAAGACCTTTCTCAGGAGTCAAAATACATCAAGCTGAAGCAGTAGGTAGACCAAGAAAGTCTTTACGTAAATTGGTGCTTGAACTAAAAACAAAAAGGGTAAAGAAGAGAAGTTATAGTGCTGTTTATCATGAGTTGAAAAAATCTGGCATCAAGCCATTTCATGTTATCAGCAAGTCCAACATCACTCAGCAACAGAAAGAAGACCGTGCATGATTTTTTGGTTCATTTCTTCAAGATTGGGATGAAGCTGACTTTCTCCATGTTGCTGCATCAGATGAATTCTTCATTTACACAGTCAGGAAGCCAAATTATAAAAATGACATCACTTGGGTTGGAAAGTTGGATGATATCAGTGATGACGTGCGCTATTGTCAAGTTGTGAGATTTCCTGAATGTTTGGGAATTTTTCTCAGTTTCAAAGCCAAACAGTTAATGTGGATCATCAAAGAAAAAGGACAGTCTTGGAATAGCGAATACTTCAGAGAAACTCTGCTAACTGGTGGAGTATTTCCTTTCCTCAAAGATCCTGAAAATATGTTATCTGTTGAAGAAGTCACATTTGCATGATAAGGCCATGGTGCCTTATCATGCAAATGTGACTTCTTCAACAGATAACATATTTTCAGGATCTTTGAGGAAAGGAAATACTCCACCAGTTAGCAGAGTTTCTCTGAAGTATTCGCTATTCCAAGGCCAAATGAAATAGAACATCTTTGAAACAAATATTCAAAATACAGTCAAGCCACATTTTTGGCTAAAGAATAAGTATGCTTACCCATTCAACACATATTATACACACTTCACCAAAAATACTGTCAAAGAAGCCATCTTGGCTCTTGTATAGATCTCCCATTTTGGTTACCTTACTTTCTCATTGTGTAGGGAAGAAGCTCACACACACGTACGAACTAACATATTGTTCATGCCCAAGAAACAGCCTCAAACCAGATTCAGGAAGCATATCTGCATCCGCCCGTACATAGAAACAGGATGTGGTCGGTTCTGCTTAGACAACGACTTCGACATCACCCTACCCAAGGAAGATGCGCCAGCATTTCCAAAGCTGAGCTATCTTGTCGCTTAGGAGCACTGTTTCCATGAGAAGTTAAATTGATGATCCCTACATTCTAGGAATGTCACAGCACATCACTTTACAATGGTATCTTAATTACTCCATATTATATTCTCAATTACTCTTTATTATATATACATATATATATATATATATATATATATATATATATATATATATATATATATATATATATATATATGTATGTATGTATGTATGTATGTATACAGAGTGTTTCAAAATCAGAGCCCCCCTTTACACCATAAACTAAAATTGATATGGACAAAAACCAAAGTAATCGATATGACTTATATTTATATATATAATCTATATATATATATATATAATATATTATATATATATATATATGGGAGGTATGATATGTACTGTATGATATGTATGTATACAGGGTGTTTCAAAATTAGAGCCCCCCTTTACTCCATAACCTAAATTGATATGGACAAAAGCAAAAGTAATTCAGATGAGGTAATTTTTAGTTGATAATAATTTCGTCAGCTCATGGGTGCGAACCTATGAATTAAGAATCAGGATGTATAGTGAAGCGCTCTACCCACACAGCATGCCGACGAAATTATTATCAACTAAAAAATTCCCCTTCGGCTAACGTATATGAAAATATATCAAATCTGAGGTAGAGTGAATGAGATATTAAAGGACATTTGTAGCTTAAGCATTTATATATATATATATATATATATATATATATATATATATATATATATATACATATATATATATATATATATATATATATATGTGTGTGTGTTGCGTGTGTGTGTGTGTATGTGTTTAAATATAATTTGTATTACATATATATACATATATATTATATATAATATATACACTGTGTGTATGTGAATTTGTACTCATAATTACATATAAATGAATATGCTCTGCATTATGTTATTTGATGAACTATCATCTTCATTCAGAGTACGTAATTCGGCAAACTTTCATGATCACTGAAATATATTAAGATTCTGAACATAATGTACGCATGTTGCTTCCTCCATAATGTGTACTACAGTCACCACTTTTTGCATCTGCGCAGATTCCGCTGAGGTTTCCGCCTTGTATGAATGGAGCCTAAATGAGAAAAGGGAGAGCAATTTAGGGGGACTGTGAGAGAAAGATAGCTGGAGGGGGTAGTGTAGAATATGGACAGGGTAGCAGAGTGGAAAATATCTGGGTAGACATGAGAGAAATATGTGTGAAGGAAGCAGAGGAACTGCTGGGAAGAACCAGCGGATATAGAGTGTCAAGAAGAGAAAAGTGGTGGTGGATGGAAAGGTGCAAGAATTAATTAAAAGAAAATAGAAAAACATTTAAGGACTGGAAGGTAAGGTATGTGTAGGGTGCAGAGAAGAGGAAAGAGATGTGAGGAGTGAATGTATGGCTATTGGAAGTGCGGCAGAGCAGTTGAGTGAAAGGCTCTGAACAAGAGGAGAAAATGATGTCTATAAGATTTCAAACTTGAGGAAAAGGCAGAGACAGGATGTAGGTAGATAAGGTGTCATCAAAGATAAAGATGGAAATATATTGCATAAGGATTAAGACATTAACCCTTACTGGATGGGTAAATATATCAATATGCAGCTCCTCAGGTCAGGTAAACTTTGAGGTCAGCCATTTTTAAAAAAAGCACATCAATGGAAAGAAGAAGATATCCAAATGTACCTGGTAAAAAAAAATAAAAAAGCTCTAAAAAATCTTCCCTACCTTCCACGAAAAGTTGAAAATGACTATTTACAACACTTTGTGGGTCCCCTTTTACAAGAGAATTGTAAATTTTATCAACTTATATGTTTTTTTTTCTAATAGATAAATTTATTTTATTTTGTAATATTATAATTACTGCTCACATAATGTCTAAACAGATAAGAAATAAAAGCAGTAACAAATTTATAGCATATTCGTTGAAAAATGTCATCATGTACAGATGCTGAGCGAGTTCCTGCCAATAAGTTCGTCCAAATCGTCTGTCGATTATCTGGCTTCGTCCGTGTATTATATATTCATTTGCTTGATGTTTACGTATCTCACCAACTATTTTATTATTGCTATTAAAATTAGTCAGAAAAAATATCCACCGCAGAATTTGTTGCATAATTTTGCTTTGTATTTGTCAATAAAATCACTATGAAAGGAATTGGATGCATAGATTTCAGTAAGTCAGTGGTCAAACTGTTTAATTCTATCTTACTTTTCCATGTATAAAGTCCATAACTACTTACTTGAACTTTTTTCCATGCCGAGGCAGCTGCCCATACCCATATAGAGAAGTTACCTTCTTTTTCGGACGGCCACAGACCAGTCATCACATAATCCCAGGCCTGTTTATTGGACTAGAATACATGATCTGAAATGCACACAAGTGTCATTCAAGTATGGCCCCAAATAACAAGCAAGAGCAAGAGATTTCCGTAGAATTATGGACTGTGCAAAGAGCTGGTTGGTTGCCTGGGCGAGGCTATTGTCTATGGGTATCCCCCCATAATATTTTTAATCTTTTGCTTGTTATTTTAATATTTATAGCCGTGCCTATAATAGTTTGGTGGCATTGTCATCCAGGACATTTAAGCTGCGATACTGTATGAAACGCAAGGCGGTAAATGATGAAGGTACTGCGATGTCATGTAAGGAATGAAAGAATATATTCTATTTTAAAAAATTTCCAGTTTATTTCACAATACATTGAAGTACACATTTCATATATAATTGAAATCCTCAAATCATTGGCTTGGCGACATTTAGTGATGACATTGAGAGACAGTACTTTTCTTCTGATAAACCTGAGGAGTAATGAAAGCTATAACTTTTGAAAGAACAGTTCCTCGGGTGTCGGAGCGGAGACGTTCACTCTCTGAAGCTTTGAGAGAGACTGCAGACTAGTCAGTTTCCAGCCCTGTGATTCGCTGATCACTAGCTAATCAGGAGCATTGTAAGGGACGGGGCTGTAACCCAGATGCACGTGTGATGCGAATTTGTGTCCTGATCATTATTTTGCAATGTGTCATGCATGCAAGGCATAAGCCCTACAGTGTCATTTGAAACAGGTTATTTTTCACTTTTTTTTTTGGTAGTTACATGTTTTGTTAAAGAAATTACAAGTTTGCATTACACCAGACAAATAAAAAGCAAGCTTCACATGAATATATCTAAATAGATTTTTTTTAATTGATTTTTCATCTCCTTTTTGTCTTGATTTTTTTTTTTTATTCCAATTTACTTACATAACAGAAAATAAACTTGGAATGAGTATCATTATTAATCATATCCCCTTATGCATTTCGTAACAGAAATATAGTATTATGATCAGATTGACACTAGTCTTGTAGATATGCAGAGTTGCAGACACAAAATGTTATGCATTCACGAGCACGAGTTAATGACTTCCATATTAAAAATTTTTCCTTTATCTTATGTAATTTTGGAATTAAGATCTAATAATTTCGAAGTTATGACTCTGCAAGTGCAATTTTCGGAAGCATATAGTACTCCACGAACTCCCAAGGAAACAGACGATCATAACTATCTACTGATTCAACTGTAAAGGCTAGGGAACAAGCGCATACGGGGACAGCTAAGGGGAACACCTGGAGTACTTTCATCGCCCTCTCCCGTGCGAGAGAGAGGTTGTCCATTTTCGTAATAGCTAGAGTTATCCCTCCCATTATCTGATCTCTTGTTGCCGGTCAGGAGGCTCACCTTTCGGTAAAATTTCCGTATATCCTTCTGATATACATATATAAAAAAAAAAACTTATAAAAACATAACCTCCAACTTAGTTGGCGGGGAGTACAAATAATATTTGATAATATTTTTTCGTACAGGAATATGCGTATTTCATGAATCCAAAAAGAGAGAGCTGTGTCACAGTATCTCATATCCAAATATTCACACACATGCCGCAACAATAGAAAACAGATACAAAATTATCAATTCATTTTCCACTGCAGCAAAGCACGAATACACTTCTTTTCCATTTCCACAAATTTATTTTCAAGTTACAATTAAATCAACATGTCTCTCTCATAAATTATGCTATGCATATAGAATTTAGTTGTCGTTTATAATCAGGAAACAGTACTGTATTGACCATTTTCATGATTAACCTTTCACACTGGAATTACATCAACGAAACCCAGTATCATATGGGTTTTCTAGGAAATGCATCTAATATGTCCAAAATTAATTCAAATTCATCAATTTACAGTTCTAAATTAATTCACTTTTAACACCTTATTCCTGTTTATATTATCTCTTCCCTTTTAAATCCACCAATTTTTTGGTGTCATCCATGTCTTCTAATTGGATAACATTTAAATCTTCATTAACATGAGTATTTTTGACACAAATACCTTTTCTTTCCCGGTGTCGTTAAGTTTCATCTGTTCATGAAAAAGGCATTATGTTTGCCATTTTACTTTCTCTTCTCCTGCCCTTTTGCACGACCTCCATTTAACTTCTATGCAAATGGATCTAAAACACATACATCATGGTGTACTTAAGAACAACATACGAGGATTTTAATATAGCCTGCATCGAACATCGGAGATACCAAGTAAAATGTTTACTACAATAGCACTGCACGTCCTAGAATGCTGTAATGGTAAAACCAGACATTTTAGTGGGTGGTTACCCCCTGACAGACACCCCACAACGAGTGGGGAGGGGGAGGGGGTGACAGGAACTGCATCCAACATCGGAGATACCAAGTAAAATGTGTACTACAATAGCACTTCATATCCTAGAATGCTGTGATGGTAATGACAGACATTTTAGTGGGTGGTTTCCCCCTGGCAGACACACCCAACAGGCAGGCAGGGGGAAGGGCAAGCCCTGATAATTAATGTCTAGACTAGTATAGTAGGCTACTGTTGACCCGTATTATGCATCATCGTGATATATTTAATAAATATTTTTATCCCATCTATATCCTTTGTATTTATTTAACACAAAAATTATTTATTTGCTTCATATAATTAACAGTCATTTGTAGGCCCGTAATAATTCGGTCATATTATTATTTTGTCAAGCAAGCAACTGACTTCAATTATAGCACTCGCTTTAGCTTTGTTTACGAGATGAAAATTATGTAGCGGTGGCTGGAAGACTGGCACTGTAAAGGAGCATGTAAGTTCTTATCATTATTAGAGATATTGCTGTAAAATGTCTATGTACATAACATTTGTTAAATAGAGTAATACGCACCCATTAAATAGATAGTAATACATATATAATATATACGCTATAGTCAGGGTACAGATGATAATAACTGCGCTATAGCCTACTCGGTTTGTTTTATCGAAGAAAGACTACCTTCTTTTGGTTTCAACTGACTTTCATACTAATAAAATCATGGATACATTTTTTGTATTATCAGTTTTATGAATGAATATTGTTGTTACTATAGTCGATTTTTTTTTCGGGCAGTTAGAATTCGTCAGATATAATATACCTGGCTGAGAAAGGACACAGAGGAGCTCTGTTTTTTAAACAATCTCTCCACACACCAAGTTATTTCGAACATTTCCATTATCTCAAGATTATGAATAAATTGAAGACCAAAGAAATAATCACCTAGCATTAATGTGAAGAAAACAAGAGAAATGAAAGAATTAGTGCGATTGTGAATTTTTTCTATCGTTAATGTTTAATGAGTAAGTGTTTAGCGAATTGTTAGGGTTTAGTGAGCAAGCGTTTGATGAATGTTTAGGGTTTAGTGACTGTTTAATGTGACAGTATTCAGTGAATGTTTACTGAGTCTTTGGGGTTTAGTAAATGTTTTGTGAATGTTATTGAATGTTTATTGTGTAAGTATTCAGTGAATGTTTTGTCTTTAGGGTTTTAGTGAATATTTTGTGAATGTTAAGTGAACGTTTAGTGAATGTCTTGTGAATGGTAGTGTTTAGTGAATGTTTACCGAGTGTTTGGGGTATAATGAGTATTTAGTGATTTTATTGTTTCAAGTGTTTAATGAGCATTTAATGTATCGTGAGTGCCTAGTGAGTGTTGGGTATTCAGAGTGTTTTGTGTTATTGAGTGTTAGTGTATGTTAAGTTACTGTGTGTGTGAGTGTATGTTAAGTGTGTGTGTTTGTGTGTGTATAGTGAATGTATGCAAGTGTGAGTACTTACTGAGTAAATGCATTGTGAGTGTTAGTGTTTAGTGATTGTACTACATTACTGTTTAGTTAGTATTTCGCTACTGTATGCAAAGAAAGTCCTGTATTTACACAGGAACCATTTATGCTTGACACTGCTTAGATCCAAGAGCAGATGCTTAGGCCTTGACCACAATGGATGGAGTGCTTAGGCCTGTTTTAGTAAGGTAATTTTTCTCTGTGAAATTGGGTCGAATAATAATAATAATAATAATAATAATAATAATAATAATAATAATAATAATAATAAAGATTAAAAAATTAATAGCAATAAAATATAGTGCTAAGAGCTGGACCGAGACCTTTCAATATGGCCTTCCGAAGTCACTCTCGCCAAGGAGATCGCTACTTCAGTGATTGACGCCCTATGCGTTGCACACAGCTGAGATATTTGCACATTCGGTTATCCGATTTTTATAACTGTGTTGGAGACGCATTATAAATCGTATTAGTAATGGTAAATACATTGAACAGACGTGAGGATGTAATATGATGTTAGTGCCTGTCTACTGGATATAATGAGCAATTAAAGTAAAAATATTAATAGGGAGAAAATTAGCCTGATAATGTTCGTCAAAGCCAGCATCGATAGAATGTATTGAAACACATTACATAGGCTACCTGGGTGCGTGCCGGCGGAAAGTTAAGAGATAAACACACTAAGCTGGCTTTAAACATCAAACTGCGTAAGTATAATTTTTATAGGAGTTTAAATTTTCTTTCCTGAATAAATATGGTACCTACTTGGTGACAGAGTACAGATCAATTTGAGTGAGGCAGCCGAAAATAAGTGGACCATTAGATAACTGACATGATATTAGAGGCCAACTTAATTTGGGAGTCAGGGGAATAGAATGGGTGAAAATGTTTTAATGTTTATATTAAGCCTATCCTGAACAATTCATTCACATTTCCGTTTCTAGTAATTATTTGTGCTGTGATACATCATCTCTTTGTGAATGTGCGGGTGTTAAAACGGCCCTTTATGATGGGACTTTGGTCTTAATATCAATCGAACTCCTATATCCGATAAAAATTTCATTTCATCCACACGAACCAACAGCAACTAAAGAATAAATCAGACACCCCACAATGAGTGGGGAGGGGGAGGCGGGGACAGGATCTAGATCCAACATGGAGATACCAAGTAAAATCTGTACTACAATATATATAAATATATATATATATATATATATATATATATATATATATATAATATATATATATATATATATATATATATATATATATATACATGCGTGCGTGTAGAATCTACTGGTCATTTTTTTACCAGATACATATGCAATTACAATAGCCTCAATACCTTCTTAACTTCTA
This sequence comes from Macrobrachium nipponense, assembly GCF_015104395.2. Taxonomy (NCBI): domain Eukaryota; kingdom Metazoa; phylum Arthropoda; class Malacostraca; order Decapoda; family Palaemonidae; genus Macrobrachium; species Macrobrachium nipponense. The sequence goes on along the minus strand of NC_061099.1, from coordinate 56,484,962 downwards.
TAATTCTTTGCTCTATTTTGGAAAACCCTCAGGAAGGGTGAAATATGACGCACAAATGTACAAACATCCTTGTAAGCCACCCCCCTTTAAATAACATCACTGACACGTAACGAGTTCATTACATAGAAGATTTAATAACTTAGGAGGTCTCCAAAATAACAGGTTTCCTATATCCTAGATTTTAAGCTTATAAAATGAATCTGTCTCATTGGGTAAAATATATCCTTCACTGGTTCTGTCCATCGTAATGAACTAACACACAAACTTTCCATTCGGGTAAACTTCATAGTGAACTCAATCCACGTTCAAGGTGACCTTTTGCCTCGCTAACTAGGAACATTCTTCTTTCGCCTCCGTGATGGCCGAGCCAATGCCTGCCATTTCAAAGTGTAACGTAAACAAATGGCTTGTTTTGACACCACATCTTTCTGATCTCCTGATCTAGGATTTTACTATCATTTTGTAAGACATCAATACATTTTAATTTACCCTATGTGTAATAGGAGCTCGAACAGCCTATTGCAGGGTGACCCCACACTGCCATAGTTTATACAAAATTAAAACCACACTGGTCCGGCTCCAAAAAAATTATAATAAAATCAATAACAACCTAGAATATGAAGGCTTCTTGTCCATATGGCAACTACAGCTAATCATAAAAACTTCTTACAGCGTATTTTCTTCATAGCTGAACTTCCACGACTTCCACTTCATGGATGGCCTGCAGTTGCACAAGCCCATGTTGAGTATTGTACGGTACGTGCGAATCCTTAGCATAGGAACACTCCTCAAAATGCGTGTGTCGCCCATCACCATCCGACAAGGCTCATCTCGAAAAACCTTAGGCGTGAAGACCCGGAGGTTTTCCCATATAATCGGTAGACAACTCCTTTGCTTAGTAGGTATCTATCATGGCTCATAAAAGCGACTCCGTGAAGGCGCCCCTGAAGAACTGGTGTATGCTGACAGTCGGTCATGTCATTGTTCAACAAAAACAAGACATCAAATGTAGAACTAACAATCTGTCACCACAAAAGATAACTGTCATAAAACAGCAAAGAGTTGTCTCTCAAAACTCAAGCTACCAACTGAGAAATTGCTTAACTAACACTATCAAAACAAAACATACACGCTAAAACTGGATATGCTAAACAACTTCTGTACAAACTTTTAGCGGTATAAAAAAAACAGATGACTGAACTTACCAAAATAATTCCAAAACTCCAAAAGAAAGAAAACCAAACCACATCTGTGAAACACAACCCCACGACATAATGAGTCACCACCACAGTACTCAAGATCACAGCATGCCCCACAACAAAAATCAACTACTCCCTGCAAAACACCAAACAACTAAAAAAAAAAAAAAAAACTACAAACCAACAACCACTTCTACAATACCCAAGAAAACCTGCTTCACATGTTAAAACCAAAGGAAAACAACTAACCCCATTTATATCACAACAAAACCCCAAAATATTCAATTACAATCCAACACCAAACTTTCTCCCCTAGAAAAAGAACTATTTGTACGTATATATATATATATATATATATATATATATATATATATATATATATATATATATATTTATATATATATATATATATATATATATATATATATATATATATCTATATATATATATATAAACATAAAACCTCTAAGGACTGCAGCATCACGTTTAACAATAATACTGATCCTCAAAAATATAGTGCATACTATAGAAACATAAACCAACCCCTCTAAGTCACAAGAAACCCTCGTAATCGGTCATATATTAACCAAAAATTCTCCCCAAACCATCAAAACTCTCAATGTAACTCTATGGTACTTATGCATAAATTCCAAAATAGATAAACCACCCCCCCCAAAAAAAAAATTAAACTCCGAGAGGCAAATAATACATAAAAGAATCTGACAAAATCACACTAAACCATGGCAGATGTGCAGAGAAAATAAAACAATAACCCATAACCTAAACAAAATTTTGCACAAAGAGAATAAAAACACAAACTAGCTCCACCTCAACACAATCACAATCCTAGATATGCGCGTGAACCTAGACAAACCTGTATTCTCATCTAAGATAACGAATCTATTCCTTGTCTTAATTTCAACAACCCGAAACTGACCCTCAAACTTAGGATCTTACAGATGTTAACCTTCACGAAGACCTTGTCACCAACAGCAATATTAATATTACCTGACTTTGAATTACTTCTATCAACCATTTCTTGTGTTTTGGACTCAAGATTTCTGCTAAGGTACATATACTTTTCTTTAGCCCTAGAAGAAGGGCCTAACCGTATCATCACAACTAGCTGGAATGAACAATAAATCAAACGCTCCTCATGCTGGATAACCAAGCACTGCTTCTGACGGAGACACACCTATTGTATTACTAACTATGATATTAATGCTATGCCGGACTTGCGCTGTATACCGATCCCCTGATATTGTGGGAAACCCTCAGGCTCCCATTTCTGGTGGCGGGGGGCGGGGGTGGAAGTTCCTCCGATTTACTTCTGAGGTGCCTTTTGACCCCTATATTATGGGGAGCCTGTTTGTACCTATAGGAGCACATCTACAGATATGTCAACTCCGAAAGTTGTAAAAAAATGAGCGAGTATGAAAAAGAGGGGCTATGACCCCTTTAGAAAGGCCCCTCGAATTTTGGATTTTCACTAAAACCTTCTATGGTAAAAATTTAGTAGCCCTAGCTGTCAGCTCCAAAAGTAAAAAATGAAGGGACATGAAAAACAGGGGTTATGACTCCCTTAGAAATGGACCTCGAATTAGGGATTTTGACTAAAACATTCCTGGTAAAAGTTTGGAAGCCCTAGCTATCAACTCCAAAGGTTGTAGAAAGTAAAGGGGGTATGACAAAGAGGGATTATGAGCCCCCTTAGAAACAGCCCTCGAATTTCGGATTTTGACTGAAACCTTCCTAGGGGTGAAGGGAGTCTGTGGTAAAATTTGGTAGCCCCAGCTGTCGACTCCAAAGTTGTAAAAAATGAGGGGTATCAAAATAGTGGTTATGACCCGCTAAAAACGGCCCTTGGATTTCGAACTTTGACTAAAACCTTCCTGGGGGGAGGGGAGTCTATAGTAAAAATTTGGTAGCCCTAGGTTTTAATAGTCTGGGTGTGTATAGCAAGCAAACCAAGAGACAGACAAACAGACAGCTATTGCATTATCATGCTTGATTACATCATGAAGGCCTACAGCTTCTTTCCTTCTGGTCATTCCAATTATGCTTCCTTGTCCTTTTGCTGGTTTGTTTTATCACTGTTTAAATTCCTCTCTCCATGTTGAACTACAAATCCCCCTCTAACAAAAAAATTAAAGACTGCAATGTTTTTCTTCAAGTTTCAAGCAATCTTCATGGTAAACAGAGCCTCATCTTACATAATTTACCTTTCCATAGTAATAAAAGAATAATGGCAGTGCTCTCTGAAAAGCAGATATATGAAGCTTCCAGTTTCCTTCCATGTCGGGTCTTATGATATCACTCAGCACTGGGACGAGTTCATATAAAAAAGTGTTCCAATAACAAAAGACTTTTGACATCTCTGCCCCTTTCCTCAGAAACATCACAAAGTCTGTGGGAAAATCTTGCAAAAGATGGTGGTGTACATCTTTTACTTTCTTTCTTGCATTGTAATAATTCTTTTTTACACAGAAATCTTCAAGAACCTTAAGCTGTGTAAAGAGTAACTGATATTTTTCATTTTCTTTGTTGACAAAAAACTCACAAAATTTCATTCGTTGCATAACCTCTAGAATTGTAGCCATACCTCGAATACCTCTTGAATAGTGATTGCCTTTTAGTACAATCTCTACTAATTTTGGGCCGAATAGTTCAGTTTCTATTAGTGCTTCTACGGTACCTCTGTCCTCCAGATATTGCTCTATGATTATTTTTGTGGCGTGAAAGGAGCCTAAACCAAGAAAAAATATTTTCAAATTGAGAGGGAAACACCAAGTCAAATGTAAATAAGTTTGGAAATGACAAAACCTAGAGTAAATATGTATTTTGAACAATTTTGAACTTGTGTAAATTTTTTTCTAGAAGAAGTCGTTTGTGTGATGCAGACAAATTTTCTTTCAAAAATTTAGGAAAAACTATTTTTGGGATAGCTTTTACGAACAGTACAACAAATAAATCAAGTAAATGAACTTATAAATGCAAAAACATGATGTAAAAATGTGTTTTACGCAACTTTGAACTCATGCAGTTTTTATCTGGAGGTTCTACATTACGAGATAGAGACATTTTTGGACACAACCGATTTCTGTCCGACGGCCATCTTGGCGGCCATTTTGGAAAAAATCTCCCCATATTAGAATCGCGTAACCGAGCTAAAAATCATTCCTAGACATCGAAGAAACATTTTGTGAAGAGAACTGCTGTATACACCTCAGCGCAACAGCCACCACCAATGCGGCTTCTAGACTAACTTTTTTTCGCAATATAATTTCATATTTAACAACGAAGGTCAGTAATGAGGAAAATGAATTCATACTAGTGTAATATACCTTATATATATGATTTCAACTCTTGCCCAGTTTGCTTATATTAAGACGTCCAGTGCTTTGTACTGTGTATAGGAGTTTGTGCAAGATCAGTAAATATAATATACTTCTGGAGTATATTATATTTTTCATCCTCCTTCCTGGCACGTCTTTAGGATATTCACGGTGCATGTGTGTTCGACTGTACAGGCACCATATGAAGTAGTTAATTAGTAAAAGATTTTTTGGGCAAGGAGTTAATCCACGATCCTGTTTTTAAAAGTATGAATGCGCCCAGTGTAATGATTTTTCACTGGGATCCACCCTCCGCAAGGGGAAAGGGCCAGTGTTAAAAAATATGTAACTTGAGGGTGTAGCGTTAGGAGTGGAATGTCTTTTGCATAGTCAAATTGCCTATGGTATTTACGATCAGTCAGGAGACATGTAAGAATAACAATTATGCAAACGGTATTGCTAAACATATATGAATCCAGGCTTCGTGGGACTTCTAACAGTCCAAATCGACGACGATGAATATCTTAATTAGTTACACGACAATTATGTTGAAACCTACATCAGGCCATAATTCACCGGGAATAATTATAATAGAGAGAGAGAGAGAGAGAGAGAGAGAGAGAGAGAGAGAGAGAGAGAGAGAGAGAGAGTCTGTTAGTGGGCGAATCGCATCTTCAGTTTTCAGACACCACAGTTTACCCATGCATGGGTGCAGCCACTGCCCAAGGTCTCCTGATATACGTAAACCGTGTAAATATATGAAGACGCATTCTGAGGCGAGGAACGTCACCTCGCGAGGAATACCTCTCGGCAAATATGAATAAGTGACTTCCAGTGTGGATTACGTTGGGGATTCTCAATGCGTTTCATTCGATTTATTTCGCGTTTACGATCTGGAAGAAATACGGCGACGATCCTAGAAGCGATGGCACAAAATCCCAGATGGGTTCTAAATAAATATTAGCCTATTTATGACTTGCTAAGGGAGAGTGAATGTACAAAGAATCAAAAATTTTTAAATAATTGTAAAAAATATATCAAGGATACATAGTAAAACCATAATTATAGACATATAAGAGCAAGGTACAAACTCAAATTCTGTATTCGAACATTTTTATGATCCCCTACGGTTTAAGAATGAATCTTGGCAAATACGTCTGCTTTCATAAAGAATGTAAAATTTAAAATGTAATTTGAATTACTCCTAACATAAAAATCTGAAGATCTTTACATAGAGATTTAGCTTCAAGTGCAAACAGGAAACGGTTATTCAGACTAATTGAAAAGGTATTCCAGGCCATTATTTGAGAAGGGTGGCTGAGGTGACCCATTATTTTGTTCATTGAGTCAAATAGTGACTATGCATCTTTTAGCTGTGGCAGAAGAACTTTTAGTTCCTCATACTTTGGGGAGATTTTTCTCCCCAGCCTCGAGGACGATATTGAAGTTTTCCTCACAGTTCTTGAGTGTGATTATTAGGTAAGAACTTCGTCGGAATTTCACATTTAGTAGTTTTCCATCCATTCGATGATAACCCATGGCATTCTCAGCGAGAACTGTAGAAAAGTTCTCCCATTACCTGGGACAAACATGTTACAGGTTCTCCAGTTTCTGGAGATAAGGCTTGACTAGTCAATCTTCCAGATTCCGATGTTCTTTCACGATGGCAGCAGCGGGTATGAGAACCTTTCCAAGAGACCTGATATCAGTTATGATTACTTTATCGATGATTAATGAATAAAAATACCAGGTGCTCCTCAGAATGGTCTCACTCCTTAAGACACGTATGATTACCAAGCAAAATAAGTCCCTGCCACGTTCATCGTTGCATTCATTAATAAGAGATGAATCACCTTTTAGAGTAAGCTTCCACATTTCTTCTATACCATATTAATTTTCATGCATTCTGGTACTATATCAAATACGTCACAGATTTTTTCACTTCATTTACAGAAAAATGCCTCGGTCTCCTGCTCCTTCCGGATTATTCATGCATTTAATTAACCTATCGTCCATCAATCTCTTTCAGCGTCCAAACGACTTCAAAACCCTATGAGGCCTATTTTAAATGAGAGTATTGAACTTCAGCTCTCTAGTGGGTTTTGAAATCTTCCGAGTTGTAAGCACGTATCGTAACGACCTCCCAACGAAAGCTAGCATTTTCTCTCGTTCCGAAATCAATGCAACTGCTTGCGAGACGTTTTTTTGGCGACCTCTGATTGGCTGATACCGGGAAGTAGGCAGCTCGCTTAATGTCTCATATTTTCGTCTTTAGCTTAGAAAACTAGCAATATTAGGTTTATATAATTCTTCATGTATCTTACACTTTGCACAAGATCGTAAAGTTTTGGTCAAACCATAGGATTCGGTATTAATTGTGCAACCAAACCATCTTTTCCTGTTATCAATAAGATAAAACACAAAGGAATTACGTGTAAAAGTAAAAAGAGAGACATTTAATTCTGCATACCTCTTTTTACTCATAATCGGATTTTGCATCATTCATGCGATTAATTTTTTTTTTTTTATACAATGAATTCACCCTGAAAACCCTGGTGTTTTCAGATTTTAGATGCGTGTGATATGTGAAGAGAACATGAAGAATACGTCTTAATTATGTTGCATCCGCAAATGATTCAAGCTTAGCAGTATTGCCCGGAGACAGTGATGTGCAAGACACTGTTTCGTTGGTCATCTCAGTGAGAGCTTTGAGTTGACAGTTAACAATTTAAAAAAGTTACAGTTTCGACAATATTTACCATGTTATGTCATTACATTTATATAACAAAATACCCAGAATTCCCATTATGTCTGGACATATCTTTTAAGAAAAAAAAAATAATCACTTGGATGTATCTGGTATCGTTAGCTCAGTGAGTAATAAACAACAAAGAACGAAATAACATTGTTTTCCTTACAGGCCTAGTCAAGTACGGATGCAACATAATAAGCCATATTCTTCATTTTCTCTTCACATATCACACGCATCTAAAATCTGAAAGCACCAGCATATTCAGTGTATTTATTGTATAAAAACACAAGTTTTATTTATCTTTATTGTATGAATAATGCAAAATCCGATGATAAGTAAAATCAGGTATAGAAAATTTAATGCTTCTCACTTCACTGTTACTCGTTGTAATTCCTTTGTTTTATCTTATTGATTTCAGGAATACCGAATCCTATGGTATGACTAAAACTTTCCTTTCTTTTGCAAAACGTGAGATAAATTAAGAGATATTGCTAGTTTTCTAAGCTACAGACGAAAATAATGAGACACTGAGCGAGCTGCCTACCTCCCGATACCAGCCAATCAAAGCCGCCAAACAAACGTTTCGTAGGGACAGAAGTCACCCAAGAATCTACCTTAAGTAAACCGACTATATAATACTTCCACACAAATCTCGTTCGACAGTATTAATGATATTATAATCATATTTCCACTCATGATGTGCGTAAGGTCTATGACTAAGAATTAAAAATTAGAATAGAATTTCAATTTTGGCACCTTCCAATAGGTAAAGACACAAACACGCATATATATATATATATATATATATATATATATATATATATATATATATATATATATATATATATATCACATATCAACAGGTAAAAAATAAGAGGCAGGGTGTAGGTCCTGACCGGTTTCGGCTTTATTTTCCAGCCATTGACAAAGGACCACACCTTGTCTCTTATTTTTTCACCCGTGGATATGTGTGATAAACGAATCACGTGCTAAAGTGTTTATAATCATATATATATATATATATATAGTATATATATATATATATATATAATATATGTTGTTATGTTGTTTTTTGCAATGCATAACTTCCCGTCAGTATTGTGTGAAATGTTGTAAAGTGTCTGTAATATGTTCAGAATTCACAAAAGCACAATTTAAACTTAAGAAAGAACGCAGAGTGAAAAGAGAGATCTTCATTCGCAAAAGCTGATGTATCTGTCAACACACCAGCGCATGATTTCTTTGCGTTGGACCAGTATTGTTCGTCTTTGCCTAAACCATGTGACTGATTGCCCAAGATTGTGCAATGTTTGTGTCATGTTAGAAGCTTCTAGAAGTCTTTCTTCTGATTAAAACGTTTAACTTGCCTATGTCCGAGAACGATATCTTTCATTTACTTTTAGTAATTAAGGATTCTTTTGTTGTAAAACTGTTTAATGTTACTGATAAATTAACTCTTATCTCTCTCAATTTATGAAGAGAATTTATCACCTTCTAAGTAATTTGTTTGTGACAATAATATCTCCTTTGCAACCTGCTGTGACGTCATTGTCACTGAAATGACGAGACACTCTTTGCTTGTAACCGTATTCCAATAATCATATCTTTCATATTAAGAGAATTTTATGTTCTGAAACCTTGTAATAATGTAAATTATTTATAGTTGCAATCCCACTTTCTCTCTTTCTCATTTTGAAAGAAAATTATTAAGAAATATAGAGCAGTGTCTCGTCCCAAAACGTTTTCATTCAACCATTTTGGGGCCTAGATATCTTGTTGAACAGTACTTCCCATGAAAATAGATTCATTCTCTTATTAATAGTTTTAATCCCACTTTCTCTCTCTCTTTCTCATTTTGAAAGAGAATTATTAAGAATATAGCAGTGTTTCGTCCCAAAATGTTTTCATTCAGCTAATTTGGGGCCTAGATATCTCGTTGAACAGTAGTTCCCATAAAAAAAGATTCATTCTTAGTCTTGTAACCTAACCATGCTGTAAAGAAATGCTAAAGCTCTCTCTCTCTCTCTCTCTCTCTCTCTCTCTCTCTCTCTCTTCTTCTTCTTCTTCTTCTTCTTCTTCTTCTTCTTCTTCTTCTTCTTCTTCTTCTCCATAAAGGGAAATTTTGAGTTTTACATTAACGTAAAGATTTTTTACTCAAGGGTTACTCGCAACTTTTAGACTTATTTAATTTCTTAATAGCATAGTGATTATTGTTAGAATCTGAACACACAGTGTATACGTTTTTGTAACGGCACCTGTGAAAGGAAAAAATGGTACACCAGGTACAGTGTTATTACAAATTTTAAGTGCACTTAAAAAAAAAATACTTACAGTGGTTAGGTGAATGTAAAAAAATTTTTACACATTGCAATTTTTTTTGTGTTTTGTATTCAATTCTTTTGAAGTGTTTATTTTATGTTTGGTGTCGTTAATTTTTTTACAAATTTAGTAATTCTCCACATTTCTCTGTGTTTACTTAATTTTTGCATTAGCAATTTGTTTGATTAAGTTAGGTGTTTCTTATTGATTTAACACTGGAAACTTCATTTAATTTAACACGTGTGAATTAATTTGCATTTACTTCAATTTCTTTTCAAATAATAAAAAATTGCTTAAGTTTGAATTTCGATTGAATGATTTAATTTCTTGATTAATTCATTTTCTTGATAAAATAATTTTTATTTAATTTTGTTTGATAATTATTTCTAGAATTAATTAATCTTTGTGCTATTTTCAAGGAATAGTAAATTCCCTGAAATTGTAAATTTCACTTATAAATTTTGGGTTTAAAAATAAATCTTTTGTATTTAAGATTTTTATAACAGTGCTTTATTTATTAACCCCCAGTGATAGAATTTTATTTAGGTAGAAATATAGAGTGAAAATTGAGCAGTTTTCTTCAATTTTATTGAAGTGAGTTAGAACTAGGGCAATACTTAGACTTTTATAGGGGTTGATGTAGTGATGCCCTTTAATTAATCTAATCTCATATATGTTGTGAGGTAAAAAGTTTTTTATTAGTAAGTGTAATGACCAGATAATTGGACGATTCGTCACAATATACACATACACAAACGTGCGCGCGCACACACACACACACACACACACACATATATATATATATATATATATATATAATATATATATATATATATATATATATATAGATATATCTATATAGATATATTTTATGTATAATACTAGTATATATATATATATATATATATATATATATATATTTATGCTATATATATAGTATATATATATATATATATATATATATAGTATATATATATATATATATATATATATATATATATATATATATATATATATGTGTGTGTGTGTGTGTGGGGTATATATATATATATATATATATATATATATATATAGTATATATATATATATATATAGTATAGTATATAAAAGAAATAATATGTATATATAGATTATATATATATATATATATATATACTATATAATATATATATATAAGATATATTATATCCTATATATATAAGATATATATATATCCAAGTATATATATATCATATATATATATATATTTTATGGATATACGTATATATATATATGTGGTGTGTGTGTGTGTGTGTGTGTGTGTGTGTGTGTATGTGTGTTTATACATACATATATATATATATATATATATATATATATATATATATATATATATATGTGTGTGTGTGTGTGTATTTATGGGATTTTCCTAAAGCTGTATGACTATTATTATTTTACTATTGCTAAAGCCTATTCTACTTTATGTAATTGAGAAATAACCATGTTCTCTAAAATCAGAATGAATCTTTAATGAAAATTATAAAGTAGTGAATAATTCAATGTGAGGATAATCTCTCACTTTCCTTATCTCGGCCTGTCAGTTCTTGGTTCATTATAATATGCGTCGAACCGTAGTACCACAAGTACTGGCGTATCAATATGCTCAGTGGAAGTTCCCGAGTACTTGAATATTTTGATAATTTTCATTACTTTGGAGCAGTTGGTTGCCCCGAACTTCTTTGTCCTTTCTCCCACTGTCGCCGATTCATTCTACTCCTTAAATAAGCTTTCCAAGTAGAATCTCGTATATGGCATTTCTCGTCTCTTTCTGGCTATATTCTTCAAACTTGACCTTCCAGAGGTATTGGTCTCCTTCATAAAACTTAATGAATAAATGGACATCTTCCAAAACTCTATCACTTGATGTTGCATCCGTGTTATACACAAACATATGACCAATACAAAAGTCGATAAGCTAAAATAAGTGTATCGCCATGTAAACTTATACACGTTATGTCCTTGCAATATCAAAAGCAAGGTGGAAAGCAAAACCTGTAGTTAGCAGGTTCACAATTAGTATATTGTCCCATCAACAGATACCGTCTACTTTGCACTGGACGATGATCTAACGCATACCTCATTTTTATGATTCCGATGGTCTTTTACGATGGCAGCAGCGGGTTTAGGAACCTTTCCATGGGAACTGATATCAATTATGATTACTTTATCGATGATAAATGAATACAAAATACCTGGTTTTATTCAGAATGGTGTCGCTCGTTAAGACATTTATGATTACCAAGCAATCCAAGCCCCTGCCACGTTCATCATTGAATTCGTGAAGGAGAGATGAACATCTTTTACAGAGAGCTTCCACACTTCTTCTATATCTAGTACTATAGTCATGACGTCACAGAGTTTTTCACATTATTTAAAGAAAAATGACTCGAACTCCTGCTGCTTCAGAGCTATTTACTTAACAAATCGTCCATCAATCTCTTTCAGTATCCAAATGCCCTCAAAACCATATGAGGCATAATTTAAATGAGTTTTGAACTTCAGCTCTCAAGTGGGATTTCATCTCTTCCGAGTTGTAAGCACGAAACTTATCGACCTCACAACGAGAAAAACCATTTTCTCTCCTTCGGAAATCAATGCATCTTCAAGTGGCAACTTCCTGTTTGCTTCAGGACTAATATATTTCCATAGTAAAAATGAGAATAGAACTTCAATGTTCTTATCTTCCAATAGATAAACACACACACACACACACACACACACACACACACACACACACATATATAATAATTATATATATATATACTATATATATATATATATATATAATAATAATAATAAAAGGAATCCATAGAAATGCCAAAATATAGAAAGTAAGTGCTACATTTTAGAGATTGTTGCAGAGGGAGACAGCAGTCGCTCAAAATATTGCTTACTGTGTAATTTCGCTTTTTTGTTTTTTATGGGTTATTTTTATTAGATGGAATTCTGTTGTAACAGATCATTTTTACACACACACACATATATATGTATATATATATATATATATATATATATATATATATATATATATATATATATATATTACATATGTATATATATATATATATATATATGTATATATATATGTAATATATTAGAATAACTTGATCACAAAGTATATAAAACGTGATGCTATGTATAAATAAAGGTTTTTTTGCCACGAAAGAATAAAATGAAAAAACGAGATAACCAAGTACTTTTGGTCCTGTTCGGACCCTTTACTGAGGAAAACTGATTTTACAGAGAACACCATAGTCAAAAGAAGGCTTAATATACAAACTGACACTACAATATTAGCCATAAGGGCGATTTTCACTCTACAGAAGGGAGGAGCCGCCTGAGGCTAGCCACACCTTGAAGGATACACGCAGTAAACAAATGATTCTTCCAGAACAACAGTACATTTTGAAAAAACACGGGAGCATATACAATTTAATATTATGAATTTTTACACAAATTTTCCCAACAAAATTATCATTAATGAAAAGACGAAAGAAAATATAAATAAATATATATCGAGCAAGAGAAAGAGGGAGAGAGAATATCGAACCAGAGAGAGAGAGAGAGAGAGAGAGAGAGAGAGAGAGAATGAAATAATAACTATATACATGTGGGACTAATTTATTAGTTGTTCATT
>NC_061099.1:56461057-56466181 GCF_015104395.2 Macrobrachium nipponense | reverse complement strand
GTATATGAATCACGGTAATGTGATATGACATATGTAAATGCTACTTGTTGTCAAAAAGCATTACAACGCTACTGGAGCCGAGGCGGTTTGATGTTGTTCCAAACCAACGAATACCTGAGGCGCGAAAGGTATTTGAGGGTGAGAGACGACATAAACTTATGGGCCTCTCGCGGTGGTGGGGTAGGTTTAAAGCTTCACTGACGTTCCTGATTTGAATGTCTTCTTGGTTTCACGCCCAGGACCAGGCAAATCTATTATCGAGAAAAAAATTCCCCTTCGGTTAAGCATATATGAAAATATATTAATTCCGAGGTAGAGCGAATTAGATATTAAAGGACATTGTAGCTCGATATATGTATATGAATCACGGTAATGTGATATGACTTATGCAAATGCTGCGTGTTGTCAAAAAGCACTAAACGCTACTGGAGCCGAGACGGGTTGATGTTGTATCCAAACCAACGAATTACGTGAGCGCGAAAGGTATTTGAGGGTGAAAGACGACATAAACTTATGGCCTCTTCGCGGGGGTTGGGGTAGGTAAAAGCTTCATTGACGTTCCTGGATTTGAATGTCCTCTTGGGTTCGCGCCCAGGTCCAGGCAAATCTATTCGTGAAAGAAATTTTCCCCTTCGGTTTAAGCATATATGAAAATATATTAATTCCCAGGTAGAGCGAATTAGATATTAAAGGACATTGTAAGCTCGATGTATATATATATATATATATAGTATATATATATATATATAATATATATATATATATATATATATATATATATATACATAATGAATGGCACCACATACAATCAAAAGTAAAATTTATATATTAATAAAATTACAGCTGGAAACAGGTCCAGCATCAAAGGGAGAACGCTCTAAAGTAAACAACATCAAGAGGCACAAAGAATGAGAGAAAACTTAAGCAAAAAACAACGGGACAGCTGAGGAATGGTTGTTTAGGTCGGAACTCGTAACTTGAAGGTTAACGTTTCTAAAATCAACAGTGTTCCTACCCTTAATCTTCTTCATTGTGTGAATAGGCACCTTGCGCGTCTGATTGATCTGTGGTGTGTGTGTATATATATATATATATATATCTATATATATATATATATATATATATATATATATATATATATATATATATAGATATATATATATGTGTGTGTGTGTGTGTGTCTTAAAGGGGCAAATCTTCGAAGATTACATATGCCCTTATACTAGTTCTTAGCGAAGTAAAGTACTAACTTAAAAGGTCAGAATTGCTGGTGGATGGGCCTCTACCTGAGGAAAGCTTACGGTGTGAATAGATACCTAAAGGCAATGATGAAGAAGGAACGGAAACTATGAAAGAAAATGCATAGAGAGCACAAAATATAAACAATTACAAAAGGATAAAGAGGAAATAAAAGTAGCAGAACCAGGCACTCTCCTCTGGATGGAGAGGGTCAGAATTCTCTATAAGAAGGTGGCACTGTGACAGGTACTAGTGCAGATAAAGACTGTTGACTCTCATAGGGTTTCGGAAAACCTTGACGCCCTTTTCCTGTCTTTCTCATGACAATGCTGTAAGGGGTTTGAATGACTCAAGTCCGTTAAAGATGCCTGAGGGGCATCATCTCTGAATGCTGCGATAACCTGGGCCCTGGCACTCTTTTCCGTGCCTAAAGTGATGAAACTGGGAAAAACTCCTTTTCTGCAGGTAAAAATGAGGTGTAATGTAAGTTATAATATTTGAAAGAGAGTTCGGAACATAAATCCTGCCTATGAGAACTCTCGAGCAAGAGTTTCCAGCCCTGTGATTGGCTTATCAAAAGCCAATCAGGAGCATCGTAAGGGAATGGCCTAGACATCAGATGCACATTTGATGTGAATCTGTTATAGCTGACCAACCTGGCGCTGCCCAGGAAAACTAAATGACACCTGACACCTGATAAACTCTCTCTCCCTCTCCTCCCAAACCTGCTCTACTCCCTCTCTCACTTTCTCTCCCTCTTATTCTCTCTCTCTCTCTGTCTCTGTCTCTCTCCCTCTCTCTCTCTCCTTTAATAATTATTTTTATTTCTCTTTTCAGGCTAGGTATGTATAAAAATGGATCGGAAATGTAAAAACCATCCTAATAGGTTCTGTTACATCTGCAGTTATGTGGTTCTTCCTGACTGCCAAACAAAAACCACGGATTTTGTGAAGAGGGCATATCAAGCTTACTTTGGAGTCAAACTAGGTGACCAGGATAAGCCATTCGCTCCCCATATCTGCTGCAAAACATGCGTAGAGAGCTTATGGGATTGGAGGAACAAGAAAAGGAAGAGTATGACATTTGGTGTCCAAATGGTGTGGAGGGAAGGGAAAAGATCACGTTACCGACTGCTACTTTTTCATGACAAAATTTCTAAAAGGCATCAATCTCATGAACATGCACCATGTTTAATACCCTGATGTTCCTTCTGCCATAAAGCCAGTCCCCCACGGCCCTGATCTTCCTGTTCCTGAGCCAGATGTCACTATGGAATCTAGTTCTGATTCTGAATCTAGTGACATGACTGATTCAGCTGAGTGTGGTGCATACAGGCCAGAAGAGGATGATCAACCCTTACCTTTGACCTAAGCCGAACTCAATGACCTGACACGAGACCTGAACCTTTCCAAGAAGTCTGCCCAGCTACTGGGTTCTTGTACTTGAGAGAAACGTCTACTGGCACCAGGAACAACATTCTATTAATATCAGAACCGCGTAAGAAAATTTAGAAAATTCTTCACGTTTGATGAAACATCTTTACTGGTCTACTGTAAGAATTTTGCTGACCTGATTGAATTACCTGGTCTGAAGTATGATACTATGGCTCATCTAACAGAAGTCTCAAGGCAATTCTTTTGAATAACAGAAATAAGTTTTCATCAATCTCTGTTGGCACTCAGTTGAAATGAAAGAATCTCAAAAAAGCATGGAACGTCTGTTGTCTTCTCTGAACTACCAGGAACATAAATGGTTAATCTGTGGAGATCTTAAAGTTGTTGGACTCCTCCTAGGACTTCAAGGTGGTTATACAAGGTATCCATGCTTTCTGTGCTTTTGGGATAGCCGTGCTGATGACTAGCATTATGTCAGACAAGAGTGGCCATGAAGACAAGGATTAAAACCTGGGTCACACAACGTTCTGTCCCACCCTCTGGTTGAACTGAGCAAGATATTGCTTAGACCCCTCCACATCAAACTCGGTCTCATGAAGAACTTTGTAAAGGCACTGGACAGGGAAGGTAGAGGATTTGCTTTCCTCCATCAGAAATTTCAACAAAAAAGCATGGAGAAACTTAAGGCAGGTACAGACGGCCAACGAAGAATTGGCGTAGTTTCTTAATTCATTGTTCATTATGGAAATATTGCCAGATTATTTACTTAACAATAAATAACATTTCCTTTCAAAGGTGCTATACTTGAAATAAATTACATTAGAACTGAGTAGACTTATTCAATGCATTAAAGATAATTATAATGCAAAGTAAGGAAAATATATACCGATGGGTCCACGATTTCTAATTTTATTCTCAATTCTAGCTTCGTGACAGCATACCGAAGATTTTGAAGTTGGCTTTGCTGCCGCTCGAGTCTTGACTCAACGTATCGTACTGCACTGGGGTGTTGTCATTTCGTCTCCTACAGCCGATAAATAATACATCAAGGCGTTAACATTCTTTGAAAACGATGTTTAATTAAACTAATTTTGTCCTTTGATCAATAAAATAATTTGCATGACACATTTAGTGGGCTTAAATTGGACTTCTGATTTTCCCACATGATTTGCCTAGGTCTATTTTCAGCAGTATACTCTCTCGGATATGTAATATTAATGAATATTTAAATCGACAATATATATATATTTATATATATATATATATATATATATATATAATATATATATATATATATATATCTTAATCTGCTTTATTTGACTATTACCGTTATTCTTATTTTATTAGCCATGTTCGCCTTTCTTCTTATCCTTTTCATAATTGCTTAACAATTAACTCAGACCTAGCTATTCAAAGTCAAAAAGCAATCATAAAAAAATCAAAAGAATATTATTCAGTCTTATTTTTTATCGAATTCCTTGCATATCATCCTGTTTCATCAGGACACGTTGAAAAGCTGTGGTAGTCAAAACTGACGAATGCATTAAAAAAGGCTTACTTTCCTGAAAGCTTTCTTAGGTTGATCTTTTGGAGCTATTCATTTCTTATAAATAGAAATCAATTCCAATTAGTTTCACATGTATACCTACTAGACCTACTACCATAAGCATATTATAAGTAGCTAAAAAGATAAGAAATATGAAAGGTGACGTTCTCGTTTAAGTCTATTTCATATGCTTTTTTTTTTTCAAGAAAAATCTACTGCTTTAATCAAGGGTTGCTCTTTGACGGCTACAGGGTGTAACACGAGTGTATGCACATATTTTGTGGAATGAAAGATAAAGTTTCTTTGAACAAAAAATATTTTATAAACGTATTTTAAAGCGTCCGTTGTCGGTGCGGGGAATTTTAAAATAACCGTTATCATTAGTGATGCTTTCACGAGATGGAGTTCGTAGTGAGAAGTCGGATCTAGTCGCCTGAGATGTAGAAGAGAACGGAGGTGGCGTATAGGAGTGATGGGGAATGGATTAGGACCGATGTTAATAAAGTATCTCCCAATAAAATGTATTCTTTAGGTTTTGAAGAAAAAAATGCATGCATCATTGAAACAGTTTCCCTCCCTATCCGTGGTATTCACTGGCCACCGATAAAAAACAAAACAAAAAGAATAAGCCTAACTGAATCTCTTATCCATCAAAGATAAGTTTGCTTATTCATTAGACTTATTCATTAGACAACTATCAAAGGCTTCAAGTGTAGATTTAAAAATCTCTTCCTCTCCATCTAAAGTATTCATGACGAGGCGCTACAATTCAAAGTTCACAAATGAATGTTGCTCACCAACATTTACACTACTGCATTGTCTTGCTCTCATGTGGTGCTTCGAGGTGTTCCACCTCTAGGCCCATGTTCCAAATTTTGCCGTTCTTTAAACAATTTGATTCATCTATGTATGATTCTCTCTTGTTTATTAAGCTTTCTTGATATC
>NC_061099.1:56453557-56456057 GCF_015104395.2 Macrobrachium nipponense | reverse complement strand
CTAGGGCACAATTTTTCATGGATACAACATTCATTGAATAGAATGGCTTTCTCACTGTTAACCAGCTTTTTTGAAATTGCTTCATATTTTCTAATTATTTTCTTTACTTCATTGTTCAGGTTACTAATGGACACATAATGAGGTTCTTCCATTTACTCCAGTATTTTTACACGCGACAGCTGTTTCGTCAACCTATACGTATTGACGTTATCAAGCGTACTGATACAAATATGAGCCTACATGCGTTTTGTGACGTCATGAGGACGGAAAGGTAGTACAATTGCCAGATACCTAGTTTTAAGTATTTACAAAAGACTATAGTGAAACATAAAATAAGACAAATAAATAAATATGTTAACAACAGAAATTATATAAAAAGTTGAAAGTAAGTTATTATATACACATTATACATAAATATATATTAATTACATATATGTTTAATTCACTGAATGTCAGTGTTGCGTTCCTGTCCGCGTGTGGTGGTTTTGTTCCATGCGGTTGAAGGGCTGCCTCCTACACGAGGGCAAGGATCGGTCTGCCTCACGTTGGATGTTAAGGGTGGGACGTTGCATGGCGATGCTGACTGCTTCTGATATCAATAAACGATTGTAGTTGCCTTCCTTGTGTATTATTTTGGTGTTTGTGAGAAGTTCTTGTAAGGATGGTTTTTTATTGCGGGTATCCACAAAGTGCTGATGAATAGAGAGAATACGACACCAAAATGGATAATATACTAAGTGATAATAATAAGTTTCAGCCACTTAAAAAAGACCCAACAAATGACCTCAAAAAGAAAATGATGAGATTAACAGAAAAAGCGAACAAAGAACCAGAGAACAGTAGCTTTCCAAAAAATCATCGGAGACTTTGCACCCGATACTGCTACGGCACAGTCAAGATCCACAAACAGGGAAACCCACTACGGCCTATTATATCCCAAATGACATCCCCCATGTATAAAGTGGCTAAGAAATTGAACGAAATTATATCGCCGTACATTCCTTCAACGTTCTCGCTAAAATCATCGACGGTATTCATCGACCTACTGCAAGACACCGCACCCGACGAAGACATAGCATCCCTGGACGTTGAAAGTTTATTTACTAACGTACCAGTGGATGAAACAATACAAATCATCATGGACAAGATATACCGCTCTGAGAAACCACCATTACCGATCCCCGAAAAAATCTTAAAAGAGATGCTGGAAGCATGTACAAAGGAAGCCCCATTCCTCTCACATAGGGGCGAAATATATCGGCAAAAGGACGGCGTGGCAATGGGTTCCCCCCTCGGGGTTCTTTTTGCAAACGCATACATGGCACACACAGAAGAGGTCACATTTGAAGACACCCAAAACCCAGAATCTATGGGAGATATATTGATGATATCTTTATCACAACAAAGGACGACAATGACATAGACGAATTAGTAAATAAACTCCAAGCTAATTCTACATTAAATTTTACGGTAGAAAGAAGTGATGAGAAGATGCTCCCTTTCTTGGACGTACTTGTGACCCAAAAGATAAACAAATACAATACCACCGTATACACTAAAAAGACAGACGCTGGGAGATGCTTAAATGCTAGAGGAGAATGCCCTGATGCATATAAACGATCTGTGGTAAATGCATACATAAAACGCGCCATAACGCACTGTCCCACGTGGAAAGCGACTAACGAAGAAATTAACAGAGTTCAACAGCTGCTCACAAATAACGGCTATCCAGATGACATGATCCAGCAAGTTGTCAAAAAGAGATTAGAGGCTTTCCATAACCCGACCCCGAGGAACAACACACAAGACAAAGACAAAGAAATAGTGATATACCATCAGATACCATACAACAAACACCACGAAGATGAAAGGAAAGCCATCCTTGGTATACTGCGAAGAGGAACCACCACCTAGCGCCATATAACAAAATAACAGCAAGGATTTACTGCAAACCAAACCTTACGGCCTCATTGGTAATGAAAAATAGTACGGCCCCATCGACGGAGAAAGAAAGGTTAAATCTGATATAGTATACAAGTTTGTCTGTGCTGACGAGCAATGTCATGGATTCCTTTTATTATTATTATTATTATTATTAATATATATATATATATATATATAATATATATATATTTTTATATATATATATGTGTGTGTGTGTGTGTGTGTGTGTGTGTGTGTGTTTATCTATTGGAAGATAAGAACATTGAAGTTCTATTCTCATTTTTACTATGGAAATATATTAGTCCTGAGGCAAACAGGAAGTAGCCACTTGAAGATCCATTGATTTCCGAAGGAGAGAAAATGATTTTTCTCGTTGTGAGGTCGATTAGTTTCGTGCTTACAACTCGAAAGAGATGAAATCCCACTTGAGAGCTGAAGTTCAAAACTCTCTTTTAAATTATACCTCATATGGTTTTGAGGGCGTTTGGATACTGAAAGAGATTGATGGACGATATGTTAATTAAATGCATGAATAGCTCTGAAGCAGCAGGAGTCC
>NC_061099.1:56431057-56448557 GCF_015104395.2 Macrobrachium nipponense | reverse complement strand
GGATTTCAACTATAAATAATTTACATTATTACAAGGTTTCAGAACATAAAATTCTCTTAATATGAAAGATATGATTATTGGAATACGGTTACAAGCAAAGAGTGTCTCGTCATTTCAGTGACAATGACGTCACAGCAGGTTGCCAAGGAGATATTATTGTCACAAACAAATTACTTAGAAGGTGATAAATTCTCTTCATAAATTGAGAGAGATAAGAGTTAATTTATCAGTAACATTAAACAGTTTTACAACAAAAGAATCCTTAATTACTAAAAGTAAATGAAATATATCGTTCTCGGACATAGGCAAGTTAAACGTTTTAATCAGAAGAAAGACTTCTAGAAGCTTCTAACATGACACAAACATTGCGCAATCTTGGGCAATCAGTCACATGGTTTAGGCAAAGACGAACAATACTGGTCCAACGCAAAGAA
This sequence comes from Macrobrachium nipponense, assembly GCF_015104395.2. Classification (NCBI taxonomy): domain Eukaryota; kingdom Metazoa; phylum Arthropoda; class Malacostraca; order Decapoda; family Palaemonidae; genus Macrobrachium; species Macrobrachium nipponense. The sequence goes on along the minus strand of NC_061099.1, from coordinate 56,448,123 downwards.
ATCATGCGCTGGTGTGTTGACAGATACATCAGCTTTTGCGAATGAAGATCTCTCTTTTCACTCTGCGTTCTTTCTTAAGTTTAAGTTATGCTTTTGTGAATTCTGAACATATTACAGACACTTTACAACATTACACACAATACTGACGGGAAGTTATGCATTGCAAAAACAACATAAGAATATATATATATTTATATATATATATATATATATATATATATCTATAATATATAACATATATATATATATACATATATATATATATACGTATATAATCTATATATATTGTATATATATATATATATATCTATATATATATAATATATATGATTATAATCACTTAGCACGTGATTCGTTTATCACACATATCCACGGGTGAAAAAATAAAAAAAAGACAAGGTGTGGTCCTTTGTCAATGGCTGGAAAATAAAGCCGAAACCGGTCAGGACCTACACCCTGCCTCTTAATTTTTCACCTGTTGATATGTGATATATATATATATATATATGTATATATATATATATCTTATATATATATATATATATATAATGCGTGTGTGTCTTTACCTATTGGAAGGTGCCAAAATTGAAATTCTATTCTAATTTTCAATTCTTAGTCATAGAGCTTACGCACATCATGATTGGAAATATGATTATAATATCATTAACACTGTCGAATGAGATTTGTGTTGAAGTATTATATAGTCGGTTTATTTAAGGTAGATTCTTGGGTGACTTCTGTCCCTACGAAACGTTTGTTTGGCGGCTTTGATTGGCTGGTATCGGGAGGTAGGCAGCTCGCTCAGTGTCTCATTATTTTCGTCTGTAGCTTAGAAAACTAGCAATATTTCTTAATTTATCTCACGTTTTGCAAAAGAAAGGAAAGTTTTAGTCATACCATAGGATTCAGTATTCCTGAAATCAATAATATAAAACAAAGGAATTACAACGAGTAAAAGTGAAGTGAGAAGCATTAAATTTTCTATACCTGATTTTACTTATCATCGGATTTTGCATTATTCATACAATCAAGATAAATAAATCTTGTGTTTTTATACAATAAATACACTGAATATGCTGGTGCTTTCAGATTTTAGATGCGTGTGATATGTGAAGAGAAAATGAAGAATATGGCTTATTATGTTGCATCCGTACTTGACTAGGCCTGAAAGGAAAACAATGTTATTTAGTTCTTTGTTGTTTATTACTTCACTGAGCTAACGATACCAGATACATCCAAGTAATTTTTTTTCCTTAAAAGATATGTCCAGACATAATGGGAATTCTGGGTATTTTGTTATATAAATGTAATGACATAACATGGTAAATATTGTCGAAACTGTAACTTTTTTATATTGGTAACTGTCAACTCAAAGCTCACTGATATAACCAACGAAACAGTGTCTTGCACATCACTGTCTCCGGGCAATACTGCTAAGCTTGAATCATTTGCGGATGCAACATAGTTAAGACGTAGTCTTCATGTTCTCTTCACATATCACACGCATCTAAAATCTGAAAACACCAGCGTATTCAGGGTGAATTCATTGTATGAAAAAAAAAAAAAAAATTATCATAATCGCATGAATGATGCAAAATCCGATTATGAGTAAAAATAGGTATAAAGAATTAAATGTTTCTCTTTTTACTTTTACACGTAATTCCTTTGTGTTTTATCTTATTGATAACAGGAAAAGATGGTTTGGTTGCACAATTAATACCGAATCCTATGGTTTGACCAAAACTTTACGATCTTGTGCAGAGTGTAAGATACATGAAGAATTATATAAACATAATATTGCTAGTTTTCTAAGCTAAAGACGAAAATATGAGACATTGAGCGAGCTGCCTACCTCCCGGTATCAGCCAATCAGAGGTCGCCAAAAAAAACGTCTCGCAAGCAGTTGCATTGATTTCCGAACGAGAGAAAATGAATTCTAGCTTTCGTTGGGAGGTCGTTACGATACGTGCTTACAACTCGGAAGATTTCAAAACCCACTAGAGAGCTGAAGTTCAATACTCTCATTTAAAATATGCCTCATAAGGTTTTGAGGTCGTTTGGACGCTGAAAGAGATTGATGGGCGATAGGTTAATTAAATGCATGAATAATCCGGAAGGAGCAGAAGGAGACCGAGGCATTTTTCTGTAAATGAAGTGAAAAAATCTGTGACGTATTTGATATAGTACCAGAATGCATGAAAATTAATATGGTATAGAAGAAATGTGGAAGCTTACTCTAAAAGGTGATTCATCTCTTATTAATGAATGCAACGATGAACGTGGCAGGGACTTATTTTGCTTGGTAATCATACGTGTCTTAAGGAGTGAGACCATTATGAAGAACACCGGGTATTTTTATTCATTTATCATCGATAAAGTAACCATAACTGATATCAGTTCTCTTGGAAAGGTTCTCATACCCGCTGCTGCCATCATGAAAGAACATCGGAATCTGGAAGATTGACTAGTCAAGCCTTATTTCCAGAAACTGGAGAACCTGTAACATGTTTGTCCCAGGTAATGGGAGAACTTTTCTACAGTTCTTGCTGAGTCTGCCATGGGATTATCATCGAATGGATGGAAAACTACTAAATGTGAGATTCCAACGAAGTTCTTACCTAATAATCACACTCAAGAACTGTGAGGAAAACTTCAATATCGTCCTCGAGGCTGGGGAGAAAAATCTCCCCAAAGTATGAGGAACTAAAAGTTCTTCTGCCACAGCTAAAAGATGCATAGTCACTATTTGACTCGATGAACAAAATAATGGGTCACCTCAGCCACCCTTCTCAAATAATGGCCTGGAATACCTTTTCAATTAGACTGAATAACCGTTTCCTGTTTGCACTTGAAGCTAAATCTCTATGTAAAGATCTTCAGATTTTTATGTTAGGAGTAATTCAAATTACATTTTAAATTTTACATTCTTTATGAAAGCAGACGTATTTGCCAAGATGCATTCTTAAACCGTAGGGGATCATAAAAATGTTCGAATACAGAATTTGAGTTTGTACCTTGCTCTTATATGTCTATAATTATGGTTTTACTATGTATCCTTGATATATTTTTACGCAATTATTATTTATTCTTTGTACATTCACTCTCCCTTAGCAAGTCATAAATAGGCTAATATTTATTTAGAACCCATCTGGGATTTTGTGCCATCGCTTCTAGGATCGTCGCCGTATTTCTTCCAGATCGTAAACGCGAAATAAATCGAATGAAACGCACTGAGAATCCCCAACGTAATCCACACTGGAAGTCACTTGATTCATTATTTGACCGAGAGGTATTCCTCGCGAAGGGGTGACGTTCCTCGCCTTAGAATGGCGTTCTTCATATATTTACACGGTTTACGTATATCAGGAGACCTAGGGCAGTGGCTGCACCTATTCATGGGTAAACTGTGGTGTCTGAAAACTGAAGATACGATTCGCCCACCAACATACTCTCTCTCTCTCTCTCTCTCTCTCGCTATTGAAATTATTCCCCAGTGAATTGTGGCCTGATGTAGGTTTCAACATATTTGTTATGTGACTAATTAAGATATTCATCGTCGTCGATTTGGAGTGTTATGAGTCCCACTAAGCCTGGATTCATATTTATTTAGCAATACCGTTTACATAATTCTTATTCTTACATGTCTCCTAACTGATCGTAAATAACTTCGACAATTTGACTATGCAAAAGGCATTCCACTCCTAACGCTACACCCTCAAGTTACATATTTTTTAACACTGACCCTTTCCTCTTGCAGAGGGTGGATCCCAGCGAAAAATCATTACTATGGGCGCATTTATACTTTTAAATACAGGATCGTGGATTAACTCCTTGCCCAAAAAATCCTTTACTAATTAACTACTTCATATGGTGCCTGTACAGTCGAACACACATGCACCGTGAATGTCCTCGAGACGTGCAAGGAAGGAGGATGAAATATATAATATACTCCAGAAGTATATTATATTTACTGAACTTGCACAAACTCCTATACACAGTACAAAGCACTGGACGTCTTAAAATAAGCAAATTGAGCAAGAGTTAAAATCGCATATATAGGGAATATTACACCAGTATGAATTGTTCATTTTCCTCATTACTGACCTTCGTTGTTAACTAACGATATTTTATTGCGAAAAAAGTTAGTTCTAGAAGCCGCATTGGTGGTGGCTGTTGCGCGGAGGTGTATACAACAGTTCTCTTCACAAAATGTTTCTTTGATGTCTAGGAATGATTTTTAGCTCGGTTACACGATTCTAATATGGGGAGATTTTTTCCAAAATGGCCGCCAAGATGGCCGTCGAACCGAAATTGGTCGTGTCCGAAAATGTCTCTATCTCGTAATTTAGGGCTTCCAGATAAAAATTGCATGAGTTCAAAGTTGTGTAAAATACATTTTCACACCATGTGTTTGCATTTATAAGCTCATTTACTTGTATTACTTGCTGTACTGTTCGTAAAAGGTATGCCAAAAATCGTTTTTTCCTATATTTCTAAAAGAAAATTTGTCTGCATTGCACAAACGAGTTCTTCAAGAAAAAAGAAATTACACAAGTTTAAAACTGTTCAAAATGCATATTTACTCTAGGTTTTGTCACTTCCAAACTTATTTACATTTGACTTGGTGTTTCCCTCTCAATTTGAAAATATTTTTTTTGGTTTAGGCTCCTTTCACGCCACAAAAATAATCATAGGGCAATACCTGGATCTTGAAGATTTCTGTGTAGAAAAGGACTATTACAATGCAAGAAAGAAAGTAAAAGATGTACACCATCTTTTGCAAGATTTTTCCACAGACTTTGTGATGTTCCTGAAGAAAGGGGAAGAGATGTCAAAAGTCTTTTGTTATTGGAATTTTTTCATATGAACTCATCCCAATGCTGAGTGATATCATAAGAGCCGACATGGAAGGAAACTGGAAGCTTCATATACTGCTTTTCAGAGAGCACTGCCATTATTCTTTTATTACTATGGAAAGGTAAATTATGCAAGATGAGGCTCTGTTTACCATGAAGAGTGCTTGAAACTTGAAGAAAAACATTGCAGTCTTTAATTTTAAGCAGTGATAAAACAAGCCAGCAAAAGGACAAGGAAGCTTAATTGGAATGACCAGAAGGAAAGAAGCTGTAGGCCTTCATGATGTAATCAAGCATGATAATGCTATTGCTGTCTGTTTGTCTGTCTGTTGGTTTTCTTGCTATACACGCACAGACTATTAAAAACTAGGGCTACCGAAATTCAAGGGCCGTTTTTAGCGGGCCATAGCCCCTATTTTGATACCCCTCATTTTTTACAACTTTGGAGTCGACAGCTGGGGTTACCAAATTTTACCATAGACTCCCTTCACCCCCAGGAAGGTTTCAGTCAAAATCCGAAATTCGAGGGCTATTTCTAAGGGGGCTCATAATCCCTCTTTGTCATACCCCCTTTACTTTCTACAACCTTTGGGGTTGATAGATAGGGCTACCAAAGTTTTACCATAGACTCCCCTCCCCACCAGGAATGTTTTAGTCAAAATCCCCAATTCGGGGGTCATTTCTAAGGGAGTCATAACCTCTTTTCATGGCCCATCATTTTTTTTTTTATTTTGGAGTTGACAGCTAGGGCTACCAAATTTTTACCATAGAAGGTTTTAGTGAAAATCCAAAATTCGAGGGGCGTTTCTAAGGGGGTCATAACCCCTCTTTTTCATACTCGCTCATTTTTTTTACAACTATATATATATATATATATATATATATATATATATATATATATATATATATATATAGTCATTTTTTTTTACCAGATACATATGCAATTACAATAGCCTCAATACCTTCTTAACTTCTATAATTCTTTGCTCTATTTTGGAAAACCCTCAGGAAGGGTGAAATATGACGCACAAATGTACAAACATCCTTGTAAGCCACCAACCCCCTTTAAATGACGTCACTGACACGTAACGAGTTCATTACATAGAAGAAGTTATTTAATAACTTAGGGAGGCCTCCAAAATAACAGGTTTCCTATATTCCTAGATTTTTTGCTTATAAAATGAATCTGTCTCATTGGGTAAAATATATCTTTCACTGGTTCTGCCCATCGTAATGAACTAACACACAAACTTTCCATTCGGGTAAACTTCATAGTGAACTCAATCCACGTTCAAGGTGACCTTTTGCCTTGCTAACGAGGAACATTCTTCTTTCGCCTCCGTGATGGCCGAGCCAATGCCTACCATTTCAATATATATATATATATATATATATATATATATATATATATTGCAGTACAGATTTTACTTGGTATCACCATGTTGGATCCAGATCCTGTCCCCGCCTCCCCCTCCCCACTCATTGTGGGGTGTCTGAATTGTTCTTTAGTTGCTGTTGGTTCGTGTGGATAAAATGAAATTTTTATCGGATATAGGAGTTCGATTGATATTAAGACCAAAGTCCATCATAAAGGACCGTTTTAACACCCGCACATTCACAAAGAGATGATGTATCACAGCACAATAATTACTAGAAACGGAAATGTGAATGAATTGTTCGGGATAGGCTTAATATAAACATTAAAACATTTTCCCCCATTCTATTCCCCTGACTCCCAAATTAAGTTGGCTTCTAATATCATGTCAGTTATCTAATGGTCCACTTATTTTCGGCTGCCTCACTCAAATTGATCTGTACGCTGTCACCAAGTAGGTACCATATTTATTCAGGAAAGAAAATTTAAACTCATATAAAAGTTATACTTACGCAGTTTGATGTTTAAAGCCAGTTTAGTGTGTTTGTCTCTTAACTTCCCGCTGGCACGCACCCAGGTACCCTATGTAATGTGTTTCAATACATTCTATCGATGCTGGCTTTGACGACCATTATCAGGCTAATTTTCTTCCTATTAATATTTTTTTTTTACTTTAATTGCTTATTATATCCAGTAGACAGGCACTAACATCATATTACATCCTCACGTCTGTTCAATGTATTTACCATTACTAATACGATTTATAATGCGTCTCCAACACAGTTATAAAAATCGGACAACCGAATGTGCAAATATCTCAGCTGTGTGCAACGCATATGGCGTCAATAACTGAAGTAGCGATCTCCTTGGCGAGAGTGACTTCGTAAGGCCATATTAAAGGTCTCGGTCCAGCTCTTAGCACTATATTTTATTACTATTAATTTTTTAATCTTTATTATTATTATATTATTATTATTATTATTATTATTATTATTATTATTATTATTATTATTATTATTATTATTCGACCCAATTTCACAGAGAAAAATTACCTTACGAAAACAGCCTAGCACTCCACCATTGTGGTCAAGGCCTAAGCATCTGCTCTTGGATCTAAGCAGTGTCAAGCATAAATGGTTCCTGTGTAAATACAGGACTTTCTTTGCATACAGTAGCGAAACACTAACTAAACAGTAATGTAGTACAATCACTAAACACTAACACTCACAATGCATTTACTCAGTAAGTACTCACACTTGCATACATTCACTATACACACACAAACACACACTTAACATACACTCACACACACAGTAACTTAACATACACTAACACTCAATAACACAAAACACTCTGAATACCCAACACTCACTAGGCACTCACGATACATTAAATGCTCATTAAACACTTGAAACAATAAAATCACTAAATACTCATTATACCCCAAACACTCGGTAAACATTCACTAAACACTACCATTCACAAGACATTCACTAAACGTTCTTTTAACATTCAAAAATTATTCACTAAAACCCTAAAGACAAAACATTCACTGAATACTTACACAATAAACATTCAATAACATTCACAAAACATTTACTAAACCCCAAAGATCAGTAAAAAAAACATTCACTGAATACTGTCACATTAAACAGTCACTAAACCCTAAACATTCATCAAACACTTACTCATAAACATTCACTAAACGCTTGCTCACTAAACCCTAACAATTCGCTAAACACTTACTCATTAAACCTTCACGATAGAAAAAATTCACAATCGCATTAATTTTTCATTTCTCTTGTTTTCTTCACATTAATGCTAGGTGATTATTTCTTTGGTCTTCAATTTATTCATAATCTTGAGATAATGGAAATGTTCGAAATAACTTGGTGTGTGGAGAGATTGTTTAAAAAACAGAGCTCCTCTGTGTCCTTTCTCAGCCAGGTTTATTATATCTGACGAATTCTAACTACCCGAAAAAAAAAATCGACTATAGTAACAACGATACTCATTCATAAAACTGATAATACAAAAAATGTATCCATGATTTTATTAGTATGAAAGTCAGTTGAAACCAAAAGAAGGTAGTCTTTCTTCGATAAAACAAACCGAGTAGGCTATAGCGCAATTATTATCATCTGTACCCTGACTATAGCGTATATATTATATGTATTACTATCTATTTAATGGGTGCGTATTACTCTATTTAACAAATGTTATGTACATAGACATTTTACAGCAATATCTCTAATAATGATAAGAACTTACATGCTCCTTTACAGTGCCAGTCTTCCAGCCACCGCTACATAATTTTCATCTCGTAAACAAAGCTAAAGTGAGTACTATAATTGAAGTCAGTTGCTTGCTTGACAAAATAATAATATGACCGAATTATTATGGGCCTACAAATGAATGTTAATTATATGAAACAAATAAATAATTTTTGTGTTAAATAAATACAAAGGATATAGATGGGATAAAAATATTTAATAAATATATCACGATGATGCATAATACGGGTCAACAGTAGCCTACTATACTAGTCTAGACATTAATTATCAGGGCTTGCCCTTCCCCCTGTTGGGTGTGTCTGCCAGAGGGAAACCACCCACTAAAATGTCTGTCATTACCATCACAGCATTCTAGGATATGAAGTGCTATTGTAGTACACATTTTACTTGGTATCTCCGATGTTGGATGCAGTTCCTGTCACCCCCTCCCCCTCCCCCTCCCCACTCGTTGTGGGGTGTCTGTCAGGGGGTAACCACCCACTAAAATGTCTGGTTTTACCATTACAGCATTCTAGGATGTGCAGTGCTATTGTAGTACACATTTTACTTGGTATCTCCGATGTTGGATGCAGGCTTTATTAAAATCCTCGTATGTTGTTCTTGAGTACACCATGATGTATGTGTTTTAGATCCATTTGCATAGAAGTTAAATGGAGGTCGTGCAAAAGGGCAGGAGAAGAGAAAGTAAAATGGCAAACATAATGCCTTTTTCATGAACAGATGAAACTTAACGACACCGGGAAAGAAAAGGTATTTGTGTCAAAAATACTCATGTTAATGAAAATTTAAATGTTATCCAATTAGAAGACATGGATGACACCAAAAAATTGGTGGATTTAAAAGGGAAGAGATAATATAAACAGGAATAAGGTGTTAAAAGTGAATTAATTTAGAACTGTAAATTGATGAATTTGAAATGAATTTTGGGACATATTAGATGCATTTCCTAGAAAACCCATATGATACTGGGTTTCGTTGATGTAATTCCAGTGTGAAAGGTTAATCATGAAAATGGTCAATACAGTACTGTTTCCTGATTATAAACGACAACTAAATTCTATATGCATAGCATAATTTATGAGAGAGACATGTTGATTTAATTGTAACTTGAAAATAAATTTGTGGAAATGGAAAAGAAGTGTATTCGTGCTTTGCTGCAGTGGAAAATGAATTGATAATTTTGTATCTGTTTTCTATTGTTGCGGCATGTGTGAATATTTGGATATGATATACTGTGACACAGCTCTCTCTTTTTGGATTCATGAATACGCATATTCCTGTACGAAAAAATAATTATCAAATATTATTTGTACTCCCCGCCAACTAAGTTGGAGGTTATGTTTTTATTAGTTTTTTTTTATATATGTATCAGAAGGATATACGGAAATTTTACCGAAAGGTGGGCCTCCTGACCGGCAACAAGAGATCAGATAATGGGAGGGATAACTCTAACTATTACGAAAATGGACAACCTCTCTCTCGCACGGGAGAGGGCGATGAAAGTACTCCAGGTGTTCCCCTTAGCGGTCCCCGTATGCGCTTGTTTCCTAGCCTTTACAGTTGAATCAGTAGATAGTTATGAGCGTCTGTTTCCTTGGGAGTTCGTGGAGTACTATATGCTTCCGAAAATTGTACTCGCAGAGTCATTACTTCGAAATTTTTAGATCTTAATTCCAAGATTACATATGGTAAAGGAAAAACTTTTAATATGGAAGTCATTAACTCGTGGATGCATAACATTTTGTGTCTGCAACTCTGCATATCTACAAGACTAGTGTCAATTTGATCATAATACTATATTTCTGTTACGAAATGCATAAGGGGATATGATTAAAAATGATACTCATTCCAAGTTTATTTTCTGTTATGTAAGTAAATTGGAATGAAAAAAAATCAAGACAAAAAGGAGATGAAAAATCAATAAAAAAAATCAATTTAGATATTTATTTATGGTGAAGCTTGCTTTTTGTGCTTTTTTACTTTATTTGGTGTAAAGATGCAAACTTGTAATTTCATTAACGAAACATGTAACAACTACAAAAAAAAAAAAAAAAAAAAAAAAAAAAAAAAGGAAAAAAAGAGAAAAAAACCTGTTTCAAATGACACTGTAGGGCTTATGCCTTGCATGCATGACACATTGCAAAATAATGATCAGGAGCACAAACAAATTCGCATCACATCACGTTGCATCTGGTTTCCAGCCCCACGTTCCCTTACGATGCTCCTGATTTGGACTAGTTGATCAGCGAATCACAGGGCTGGAAACTGACTAGTCTGCGTCTCTCTCTCAAAGCTTCAGAGATGAACGTCTCCGCTCCGACACCCGAGGAACTGTTCTTTCAAAAGTTATAGCTTTCATTACTCCTCAGGTTTATCAGAAGAAAAGTACTGTCTCTCAATGTCATCACTAAATGTCGCCAAGCCAATGATTTGAGGATTTTAATGATATATGAAATGTGTACTTCAATGTACTGTGAAATAAACATGAAATTTTTTAAAATGAAATATATTCTTTCATTCCTTACATGACATCGCAGTACATTCATCATTTACGGTCTTGCGTTTCATACAGTATCGCAGCTTAAATGTCCTGGATGACAATGCCACCAAACTATTGTAGACACGGCTATAAATATTAAAATAACAAGCAAAAGATTAAAAATATATGGGGGGATACCCATAGACAATAGCCTCGCCCAGGCAACCAGCCAGCTCTTTGCACAGTCCATAATTCTACGGAAATCCCTTGCTCTTGCTTGTTAATTGGGACCATACTTGAATGACACTTGTGTGCATTTCAGATCTTGTATTCTAGTCCAATAAACAAGACTGGGATTATGTGATGACTGGTCTGTGGCCGTCCGAAAAAGAAGGTAACTTCTCTATATGGGTATGGGCAGCTGCCTCGGCATGGAAAAAAGTTCAAGTAAGTAATTATAGACTTTATACATAGAAAAGTAAGATAGAATTAAACAGTTTGACCACTGACTTACTGAAATCTATGCATCCAATTCCTTTCATAGTGATTTTATTGACAAATACAAAGCAAAATTACGCAACAAATTCTGCGGTGGATATTTTTTCTGACTAATTTTAATAGCAATAATAAAATACTTGGTGAGATACGTATACATCAAGCAAATGAATATATAATACACGGACGAAGCCAGATAGTCGACAGACGATTTGGACGAACTTATTGGCAGGAACTCGCTCAACATCTGTACATGATGAAACTCTGGTTGCTCGTGGGAGGCCATGGTCTGTGAGTATCCCCGCTTAATATTCTGAAATTTTTTGCTTATTATTTTCATATTGATAGCCCTACCTATAATTATTTGGTAGCATTGTCATCCATATCATTTAGCTATGATATTGTATGAAACACAAGAAGATAAATGATGAATGTACTGCAATGTCATGTAAGTTATAAAGGATATATTCTATTAAGTTTACTGAAGTACATAATTCTTATGGCATTAAAATCCTTAAATCATTGGCTTGACGTTGCTTAATGAGGTATAATGAACGTTATAACTTTTGAAAGGCATGTTAGTCACGAGACGTCGATTGGAGATGTATACTGGTTGAAGCTGGGAAGATACTGGTCACTAGTCAGTTTCACAAGCCCACCCTGTGATTGGCTCATCACCAGCTAAACAGACAGGTTTGGATACCAAATGTATGGGTGATGTGAATTAATTATAGTTTTCCTATCTCTACCGATTAGACAAAGTGTACATCTGGAACACTTTTTTGATGGAACAGAGGGAACAAGTCATTCCTCTTCTTGGTTGTTCTTCCTGTGGCTTTTCCCATTTTAGTAATCTGGAGACACCATATATAAAAAATAAATGCATTCTACCATGTAAGATCAGTAAGTTGCATCAAACTGGAATGCGCCACCTTTTTGCTGGTGCATTTGACACTGTATATACCAACTCTTTCGTCCACACAATCGACACCACCCCTAATTAGGCGAATTATAATGCAATTATTTCTGGTTTCTTGTTACCCTCACAAAACTTTCTCATCCTTGTGCTAGCTCGACATTAAGAATACATTTTTATTTTTCTTGTGAGCTGTGAGCTTTAGTACAATTCTTCTTCTTGATCTGCATATTTTCCCTCTGCTTATGCGGGCTGGTGTTTCTGACGGCTTTCCTACCACCTGGCTTGGTCAAAAACATCATCCTTTTGACGATTGTTTGCCCTGCAGATCCTCTTTAATTACATCCATCCGCCCTTTGCTTTGGTCTTACTGTCGCTCTCTCACCAGGCACCTCCATCTGCATCACTCTCCTTCCTACTTATGTCTCATCCCTTCCCATCATATCACCATACCATTGCAGTCTTCTTTCCTGGCCCTTTTAGATAGTTCTATGATTTTAGTAGTTCCTCTTATTCTTTTGTACTTGACCCTGTCCATTTTTGTGACTCCACACATCAAGCTGCTCATTTTCTTTCCCTATCACATCAAATTTCTTCTCTTACACTCTCTTTACTGACCATGTTTTCTGCTCAATACATCAAGCTGGCTCACTACTGTCACTCTTCTTTTAACCTTCTGTTGATTCTTGTGTGGCACAAGACACCTGACATCTTATTCAAATTTTTCCCTCCAGCTTGCGCTCTGTGTGTTGTTACCATACTAATCTTAGTCTTGATCTTCATTAAACTGTAGGTATTCAGTCTTCTTTTCTACTGGCCTTTAATCCTTTGTGTTCCAGTACCTTCCTCCACTGCATTAGTTTTGACTCCACTACCCCTCTGTTTTCTTTTTCTTCTTCTTTCCCACGAGATCGTCAGCATACAGCAACTCCCACAGTTCTTCATTCCTGATCTCTTCACTTAACACACCCATGACCAGCACAAAGAAAAAGGGGCTTACTGCTGACCCCTGGTGTAATCCGACATTAACGTCAAAGTTTTCTGTTTCCCCAAACTGCTGTTATTACTTTTTGTGGTCATTCTTTGATGTGTCATCTCGACTAGTCTAACCAACTTTCTGGGACTTCCCTCTTCCTCAAACACCAAAATATCACTTCTCTTTGGATTCTATCATACACTTTCTAGAGGTCTATAAATGCACAATAGAGCTCCTGGTTTTCCCGTTTAGAGCCATTTTTCCTGTAGCTGTCTTACTATGAAGATGGCATCCACTGTCCCTCTTCCTCTCATGAATCCATACTGCTGTTTCTCGATCTTTACAATCTCTCATAATCTCTCATCCAATATACTCTCTAAAACTTTCAATCCATGCTCTGTACTTAACATCAAAGGTGGGCATTCTGCAACTTTAGTCTGCATCTCCACAACTTGTGGAACCCGTTTTACATTGCAGACTTGATTGTCTGCTACCACACATGCCAAGAGTAGCGGAGTAGCAGGTTGCGGAACTCAAAAATTTAATTCCGCAACCACTACCGTTCAAATACGAAAAACTGAAAAATGTAACAAAAAATGTAATGAGACGTTTTAACAGTTGTATCCATGCAAAGTATTTTTATTAAAAAAGCTATTTATTTTTGATTTGTGGTTTTGGTTGTGCTTTACAGTAAAAGTAACGGTAGCGGAGGTGCAGGTAGCGGTTTCCAAAAGTTGAAAAAGTAGCGGAAGTAGCGGTAGCGGCAACCACCTCTCAAAGTTGCGGAGATGCAGGTTCCGGCAACCCAAAATTTGAGTAGTGATGCCTAGCTCTGGTTAACACAATCCACGACATCTCCCTTCTGCTTTTATATATGCCATTATGGCTCTCCTTCCAGTCCCTTGGCATTACTTCCTCTTCCCATATCCGCCTTTAATAAATAAAGCATCCATGTCTCCCCAACTGTACCTAATAATTTTTTGATAACTTCGATTTATAACTCTAATGGACCTGGTGCTTTATTCCATTCTATGTTTTACTTATTGCTCTCTTCACTTCTGTATCCTGTATTTCCATCACTGGTCTCTCTAACCTATATGCTTCCCCCATCTCCTCTCTCTCATTTTCAGTATTTAAAAGTTGTTCAAAATAATCTGTCCATCTCTTTTCTTAAACCTCTTAAAGAATGGATTGATCCTCAGGAGTAATATAACAGGTTTGGGTTGGTGGACGGATTGATACTGTAGATAAACAATATTACGCGCCATCGATTTGGAAAGAATCGATGGGAAAGAGTGCCAATACTTTTATAGCCCATAATTCACTAATGGCAACTTTTACACTAGCTAAAATTACAAGTGTGGGCGTCTCAGGACTTTAGTAGTAGTCTTGTGACTTGAAGGGAGAATGTTCTGCATCTTTCTCTTTCACATGACGTCTTTTTTTTCATAAATTTGCTTGTAAATATACCAAGGAGTTGCTGTTGTGTTTTGTTCTTGTCTTTTACGATAGTAAGTCGGTTGTAAATGTAATTTTACAAAGAAAAGTGCAAAGAATACTAGAAAAAACATATAAAAGTAAAAAAGAAGTTACTGAATCTTCGTTCTCGGTAAAATTTACGCAAATATTTTTCACGTTATATGCTATAAATTTGTTACTCTGCTTTTATTTCTTATCTGTTTTAGACATTATGTGAGCAGTAATTACAAAATAAACTAAATTTATCTATTAGAAAAAACATATAGTTGATAAAATTTACAATTCTCTTGTAAAAGGGGACCCACAAGGTGTTGTAAATAGACATTTTCAACTTTTCGTGGAAGGTAGGGAAGATTTTTATGGCTTTTTTTTTACCAGGTACATTTGGAAATCTTCCTCTTTCCATTGATGTGCTTTTTTGAAAAAATGGCTGACCTCAAAGTTTACCTGACCTGAGGAGCTGCATATTGATATATTTACCCGTCCAGTAAGGTTAATGTCTTAATCCCTATGCAATATATTTCCATCTTTATCTTTGATGGCACCCTATCTACCTGCATCCTGTCCTCTGCCTTTTCCTCAAGTTTGAAATCTTATAGACATAATTTTCTCCTCTTGTTCAGAGCCTTTCACTCAAACTGCTCTGCCGCACTTCCAGTAGCCATACATTCACTCCTCACATCTCTTTCCTCTTCTCTGTACAGTTCCTATGCACCCTGCACATACCTTACTTTCCAATCCTTAAATGTTTTTTTTATTTTCTTTTAATTAATTCTTGCACCTTTCCATCCACCACCACTTTTCCGCTGGTTCTTCCCAGCAGTTCCTCTGCTTCCTTCACACATATTTCTCTCATGTCTACCAGATATTTTCCACTCTGCTACCCTGTCCATAGTCTGTCTACATTACCCCCTCCAGCTATCTTTTCTCTCATAGTCCTCCTAAATTGCTCTCCCGTTTTCTCTTTTAGGCCCTATTCATACAAGGCGGACGGGGAAACCTCGGCGGAATCTGCACAGATGCAAAAAGTGGTGACTGTAGTACACATTATGGAGGAAGCAACATGCGTACATTATGTTCAGAATCTTAATATATTTCAGTAACCATAAAAAATTGACGAATTACTTACACTGAATGAAGATGATAGTTCATCAAATAACATAATACAGAGCATATTCATTTATATGTAATTATGAGTACACATTCACATACACACAGTGTATATATTATATATAATATATATTTTATATATATGTAATAACAAATTATATTTAAACATATAATACACACACACACACACACACACACACACACACACACACACACACATATATATATATATATATATATATATATATATTATCTATAATATATATATATATATATATATATATATATATATATGCATTAAGGCTACAAATGTCCTTTAATATCTCATTCACTCTACCCTCGGATTGGATTTGATATATTTCATATCGTTACCGCGAAGGGGAATTTTTTAGTTGATAATAATTTCGTCGGCATGCTGTGTGGGTAGAGCGCTTCACTGTACATCCTGATTTCTTAATTCTAGGTTTGCGGCCATGAGCTGACGAAATTATTATCAACTAAAAATTACCTCTTCTGAATTACTTTTTTGCTTTTGTCCATATTAATTTTAGGTTATGGTGTAAAGGGGGGCTCTAATTTTGAAACACCCTGTATACATATTATCCATATATACATATACATATAATATATATATAATAATCTATATATATATCTATAGTATATATATACTATATATATATATTATAATATATACTACTTTTGTTTTTGTCCATCTATCAATTTTTAGTTTATGGTGTAAAGGGGGGCTCTGATTTTGAAACACCCTGTATACATACATACATATATATATATATATATATATATATGATATATATATATATATATATATATATAATATATATATAATAAAGAGTAATTGAAAATATATAAGGGGGTAATTAAGATACCGTTGTAAAGTGGTGTGCTGTGACATTCTTAGAATGTAGGGATCATCAATTTAACTTCTCATGGAAACAGTGCCTCCTAAGCGACAAGATAGCTCAGCTTTGGAAATGCTGGCGCATCTTCCTCGGGTGGGTGATGTCGAAGTCATTGTCTAAGCAGAACCGGCCACGTCCTGTTTTTATGTACGGGCGGATGCAGATA
>NC_061099.1:56421057-56426057 GCF_015104395.2 Macrobrachium nipponense | reverse complement strand
TATTAGTTTCGCCTCCTCTTTCACTGATCTAATGGCAGCCTCAGATTCTTGCCTGAATAATTGTTTCTTATGTCTTTTGTACCTCTGCTATTCTCTTACTGTTACTTTTCTCAAATCGTTCTTACATCTTGCTTTGATTTCACTGCCTCTTCCACTTCATAATTCCACACCAGGTTTCCTTACTATACGGAGGTTTCTTTCCAGATGTCTTTCCCAGCCAACTCCCCACCCACATCTCTTTACCACCGTACTGTTGTCATTCCACCATTCTTGCGCTCCCTCTAGCAATTTAACTCTCTTCAACACTCTCCTTAAATTCTTGCCTTGCTTCCTTATCTTGTGTCAGCTTCCACCACTTGATTTTTGGTGGGACACATGCAGGCCTACCTCTTACTGTGTTCCTCATTTCCAAGTTCATTACCACCAATCTGTGATGTGCTGCCACACACTCACCACTGAAAATTTCACAATTTCTCACTTCTCTCAGAAATGATCTTCAGCACATGAGGAAATCAATTTGACTTTCTCTTGCTCCACTTGTATGTAATGTACTGATTTTCTTTTCTTTTCAAACCAGTAGTCTATTACTCTCTCCTTCGTCATTTCTCTCTCCAACCCCCCAGCCACCATGCACTCTCTCAATACCCTCTCTGGTCCTTCTTACATGCCCATTCCTGTCACCTATAACAATTAATCTCTCTTCTGCTGGTATTTCATTCAACTGTCAGTCCATTTCCTCCCAAAATGCAACTTTCTCAACTCATCACTTCCTGCTTGAGGGGCATAAGCAACTCACGATGTTGACTATTTTTCAATCTAGGCACAGTTTCACACCATTGCTCAGTCACTTGTCCCTATCTTATGATTATTATGCTGTCTAAAGTTTTAGGCTTTTTGATAGAATTATTCTCACTGTATTTCTACCTTCCTGATTTGCATGTCATAAAAGGCGACTAAAAAGACAAATCCTGCCTTGCAGTCTTACTTTTTAGTAAAAGGCTATGCCCACTGCCATTAACTGTAGTTGATGACAGCAAGGTCATGCAGTCGTAAAAACCGCCTTCACCAAACAATGAACCATGCCTGATGATGCTTTTGATTGAAGGCAATGAAGAAGGTGCATCAGGCAACCGGCCCCTTAATGAAGGGATAACGATGGGAAAGAAGAAGATAGCAATTAATATCCACATCCCAGCTCTCTCAATTTATTTCCCTCAATCTAATCTCATTCACACACAAAATGCTTATCTTTTTTCTCTCTCTCTTCCCTTTCCAGTCATCATCCCTAAGTTAAGTTCAAAGTTCCAACTCTCAAAGCTACCACATCTTCCTTTTCCTCGCTCATTTCATTTTTTGGACTCTCTTCTTTAACCTTGGGCACCCACTACCCAGAGCTTTTGCACATTTATCACAGGGTGCAGGTGAGGCCAGCCCTGTGCGTTGCCTACAGGGGACACTATAGTACTATCCGATTTCTGATGAAAGTACACATATTAGGTTTTGGCTGGATTCTATGGCCAGATGCCCTTCGTGACGCCCCTACGCTCCTCATTTATTCGGGCTTGGGACCACCACTGAGTTGGGACTGGCTTGTCCCTCCAGTGGCTGGGTTCTGTGAGCTTTATTACAATGTGCATTCTTAATTCACAAGTTCTCTCTTTATCCTTTCCAGTATACTTTTCAATGTTAGATACATAATAGGAGTTAGCATCTGCCACAACCCAGAATTTCAAACTTTATTTGACAGGCTTTGAAGTTTTATGTTGGATGTAACTGAAACGTCCCCGAAATGGACGTAGTTCCTCATCAACAGTAATAATCATTATGCTGGTAGTTGTGAGAATTTTCAACAAATACATCTAACAACCATTCTAACAACAGCTAGCTTATCCTTGGCTTGCCTGCTCTTTCTTTGAGTAGGACTATGGAAACGTAGTGCTCCAAGAAAACTGTTCATATCTTTTGAATGACATGGTTTTCGAAATATATGAGGTCCAGAAGAAGGGATCCTACTTAACAGCTTGGTTTTGCTTTTGTAGACTCCTCTTGGAATGCACAAGCCTATTATAAGCTTGAATTTCTGCAAGTAGCAATGGTTTCCAATCTCTGTAACTCCTTTTCCCTTGCCTGTTTAGATCTTGTTGTTATTTTACTTGATGCATTATGTAATAATCCCTGGTCACATTATCGGAACATTTACAGAAGCCCAGACCATCATTGTTGTAAAAAATATTCGTTAACATTTTTATAACATAAAAATTGTATCTTTTAACAAACTGCCTTGTTTTTTTTCTAGATAATGGCATTAAGGCTTATATTATCATCCAATTATCTATATTCCTCAGGTGCTATAAAATTAAATGCAAAAATATTAATCTGCATATGAAATTACTGGGATCAAAATGACCCCAGTCATGCAGCCATGCCAAAATGGTTCATTGAAAAAAAAACGTCTTAATGACAAGCCCATGAAAAGCCATTACATAAAAAATACATGTTTTAAGAAAAGCCCGCCCGACCCCCCCCCCCCCCCTCCCCAATAAAAAGCAAAAGTGTCTAACGTATAAAATTTAAATAGTTTTTCTGTCATCTAAGGTCAATTTGAGTCCCGACATGCATCCACGGGTTTAAAATGATAAGCGAAATTGGAGGACCTTGCAAAACAAAAAAGTTTTGTCAACAATGCAGTGAAATTTCATGGACACTAGCAAAGATTGGATTTTGTTCCATTGCCTAATTAGAAGATACTTGATTTTTACAATTTATATAAACAATGGATCTTCATTTGAATTTTCTTGGAATTAAAAAAGACGGAAGATAAAACAGGATAGTAGGCAACGTTTATCTAAAATAGTGTGTGTGTAATCATGATAAACTACTTTCATTGTTATTTTGTCGCCTTGTAAAATGTAAGACTCAGATCACAGGAAAAAAGGCCTCTGTTATTCTTGAAACAGAGTTTCAGCAAGGGTTGGTATGATCGAAGAAAATGCAAATGAAACCAGTGAATGCAACGAGCCATTTACGCTGCAAATAATTTGTTTCCTCTTACGGGGTTGCCTTCACAGTTGTGTTCTGTCTTTTTTTCTTCTTCTTCTCTCGTTCTTCGCTGACATTTTCCGTACCCTCTGAATGTGAAGATACATGTTGTTCAGTAAGAAAATAAAAACATTTACTATCCTCATGTTGAAAGACATGGTTGGAATGGTATCAGAAGGGAAAAGGGATGATAATGGGAATAGGGCGAATATATACGTGGGAAAAAAAATAGCTACACACCTGTTTAGGATAAGAATAGTGCGCTTATGAAAGGGTGGAAAACAAAATGAGATAAACTTTTAATGAAACAAAAATAGACATGTAGAGTGAAAGATACTGAATCAATACAAACGAAAATAAAGAGAAAGAGCAGGTGTACAAGAAACTAAAATAAAGAATGACGTGCAGTGAAAAGCGTGAGTTTGAAACTGTAGTGCATACAACGCCTCAAAAACGGAAATGATTCCGACTAAACTGGCCATCCCATCCGATTCCCCAAAATTCATTGTTTTATTTTGCATTTTCTACTTTATAAATGTACAATTTTTTACCATTGATTTGTCTCCGTGTCATAGTTATTTTGTTTACGTTTTCAATATATATTTCCTCCCTTTCCCTCACTCGAAAGTTTTATGTTGTCACTTTTGTTTGTTTGTTTGTATGGTGCTTTACGTTGCATGGAACTAGTTTTATATTCAGCAACGGGACCAACGGCTTTACGTGACTTCCGAACCACATCGGCCAAGTGAACTTCTATGAACTTTTATCCCCAGAAAAACAAAAACATCTCTCCCTCCTCAATGGAGTGCCCGAAAATCTAACTCTTGGCCATCGAGGTGGCACGCCAACACCATACCGACCACTTTTTGTGGTTGTTTCATTTAATGGTCAAAAACAGAAAGCTTTTATTGCGAAATGTAGAATTTGTATTCATTTTCTTATGTAGGAGATATATCTATATACTCTATCATCGATGCAATGATTTTTTTTGTAAAAAAAATATCTGTATAAGTGACATTTGACTATATTATCTTAAACCATTGGACATATTCGCAGATACAAACATAAGGATTTTAATGTATATGTTTGAATAATCAATCCCTCTTTAAAGTAACATTTGGTTGCCCATCATTAATCATAGCTATTTATAGGTCTTCACGTGACAATACCTTAAGTTACTTCGCTATTCTAGGTGTCAATGGCTTTAGTTTGTCCAATATCTTTCGAATAACAAACATAGATGCTTTTTTTATTAGGGTTCTTAAGAGTGTTCTTGCTTTAGTTTTACTGGTCTTTCCGATCCCCACCCCCTACAAGATGTAAGGATACTCCACAAACTTCATCTGTTTGTGAAATTTTTCTTTGGGACGCGTAAATTGTAAAAGAAGAAAAGTACTATTTATAATCATATACAAATATATATATATATATATATATATATATATATATATATATATATACATATATCTTCTCTTCTTCTTCTCAGTTTCTTCCCATTTTTATATGGGTGGGGTCGCCGTTTCAGAATGAGCCATTTCCATCTATATCTATCCTGAGCTTCTGCCTTATCAATTCCTTCTCATGCAAGTCTCCTCTCACGCAGTCCTTCCATCTCTTTATTGGTCTCCCTCTTCTTCTTCTTCCTTGCACCTCCATCCCCATAATATGTCTCCCAGCGTGGGTCCTCATCTCTCCTCAACAGGTGTCCATACCATCTCAGCCTCCCCTCCTGCACTTTCTTTGATACTTCCACCACCTTAGTCGACCCCCTTATGTAGTCATTTCTGATCCTATCCTCTCTTGTCACCCCAGACATCCACCTAAGCATTCATTTCATGCCCCATCCATCTTCTTCTGCTCTGTTTTTCTCATGCTTGCTGTTTCTGTACCATAGAGTACTGCTGTTCTTACCACTGTCTTGTGAAATTTTCCTTTTAACCTAAGCAGTACTCTTTTGCCAC
>NC_061099.1:56396082-56415557 GCF_015104395.2 Macrobrachium nipponense | reverse complement strand
GATTCATATACATACATCGAGCTACAATGTCCTTTAATATCTAATTCGCTCTACCTCGGAATTAATATATTTTCATACTATGCTTAACCGAAGGAGAATATTTTTTTTTTCTCGATAATAGATTTGCCTGGTCCTGGGCGCAAACCCAAGAAGACATACAAATCCAGGAACATCAGTGAAGCTTTTACCTACCCCACCACCGCGTGAGGCCATAAGTTTATGTCGTCTCTCACCCTCAAATACCTTTCACGCTCACGTAATTCGTTGGTTTGGAGACAACATCAACCCGCCTCGGCTCCGGTAGCATTGTAGTGCTTTTTGACAACACGTAGCATTTACATAAGTCATATCCACATTACCGTGATTCATATGCATACATCGAACTACAAATGTCCTTTAATATCTAATTCTCGTCTACCTCGGAATTAATATATTTTCATATATGTTTAACCGAGGGAATTTTATTAAGCGATAATAGGATGGGCGCTCGCCAGGCTCGAACCAGCGAACTCTCAATCCCAGGACTGGCAGTGAAGCCTAAAACCACTACGCCACCGTAGTGGTTTTAGGCTTCACTGCCAGTCCTGGGATGGGTTGAGAGTTCGCTGGTTCGAGCCTGGCGATCGCCCATCCTATTATCGCTTAATAAAACTCCCCCTCGGTTAAACATATATGAAAATATATTAATCCCGAGGTAGAGAGAATTAGATATTAAAGGACATTTGTAATTCGATATTTATGTATATATATATATATATATATATATATATTATATATATATATATATATATATATATATATATATGTGTGTGTGTGTGTGTGTGTGTGTGTGTAGAGGACGAAATTATTATCAACTAAAAAATTCCCTTTCGGTTAACATATAGGGAAGTATATTAATTCCGAAGTAGAGCGAATTGGATATATACTATATAGAATGAGGCCTGGCATTCTGCCAAGTAACACAGGAAATTTTCAGATGTAATTATTTTTGGTTGAAGAAATCAAGTCAAGCCAGCAGTAATGGTAAAATTGGAGATGCATATTTTTGCAGAGGCAGAGGTACTTGGGGTGATAACTTGATTAATGTGATTTTCAAATATGATGCATGTAAACATCGAACGCGGCTGTGTCTTGACACTTAATTTGATTTCCGGAAAGTAGTAAAGTTAATAAAAAAAAAAGTGTTAGTGTGTATGTTTAAGATTTAAGTAAACACCAATCTCTTGAACCAGATTCCAAAAAATGTTTCCTTATTTTCTTAGAATTTATGGACGTCGGCATTATTGCAAGAACGACGATTTAAGGTGTTTAATATTCATGCGCATACCACCATGATATGAGGCGTTCTTGAACGCTCATAAAAGACACTGCGTTTAGACACGGTCATAAAAAATTCAAGATTTCTCAACATCACAATTTTGCATTACTCGACTTCGAGCAGGTTCCGAGTAATTTATGAAGATTACACAGGAAAGGTGAATCACGTTAGGATTATAATCTTTTATAGAGGATGCCGCTGTGAAGGAGAGAGAGAGAGAGAGAGAGAGAGAGAGAGAGAGAGAGAGAGAGAGAGAGATTGGTGTTTATTGCAATCTAGTGGAACATATCACGAAAATGGTCAGATTTTGTATCTTTGCGTTAGGGACAGGGAGGGGTAGAGCACTGCATATGGGCCTATGAGTAGAGAGAGTAATACCATAGATTATCACAAGCAATCTTTCTCAGATTGTTTGTGATAATCTACGAGAGAGAGAGAGAGAGAGAGAGAGAGAGAGAGAGAGAGAGAGAGAGAGAGAGAGAGAGAGAGAGAGATCTGATTTTAACAATGAGTTAGCAATAAGGTGCGAAGCTAAAAAGGTGAAGAAAAGATTCCATCGTTCTTTAATATTTATTATTTTTAACTTCTTTGTCAACCGTCTCATTGCAAGAAAATTTTGAATATGCTTTAACTTTCGTTCTTTCGGTTGAAAACTGGAGCATGATATATCTGTCGGCTCTCTCTCTCTCTCTCTCTCTCTCTGTCTCTCTCTCTTTCTTTCAGCATGGTTGGGATATCCCATCTGTCCCAAATACACACAAGAACTGATCTCTTCGCGTGATCTAATATTCTTTTAGCTTTGTTAATAAAAAACTAATAATCTTCCGCTCACACCCTCCCTTTTTATATATACTACCCTGCCCAGAGCGGGGTCTCATGCTTCCGTAGATACGAGCAAACAAATCAGAGAGCAAATCACTCTCGTATCAATGTCGCTGTGACGGACGGAGAAGGGGCAGGCATATTATAAGAAATCGACCGCCGGCAAACAACTGTTTTTATGAACCCTAGTTCGCATGAAATAGGATCCATGGTATCCAGTTTCGTCGATTGTAAACATCGGCCACGACCGAGACCCCAAATCGGTAATGGACATGGGCGCACCTTTCTCTCCGAGGGATAGCTCAATGGCGTTGTCTTCCGTCATGTGTAGAAGTATCTGCTTTACCCTGCTGGTAATATTTCATTTTCTTCTTTCTTTCACTTATTTGAATATGTTTTTCAGTCTGTGCCGCAATGTTGGTCATTACTTTCCTTACAAAAAATTTCACTGCCAACGTTTCCTTTCTTTTTTCTCGACTTTATCAATAACCACCTGAGACCCTTGATAGGCAAACACATACACACACTATACACATATACACATGCATATAAGCACATAAGTCTGAATATCAGCATTTTTTGTTGCAACAGATATTTATTTGTACACAAAGTTATTCGAGTTGTTTAGTTTACATGTGTTAATTGGTAATAACACATGTAAACTATACATGTTGACGTCACCATGTGTACAACTGGGCTCCTATATTCCTATCGAAATCAAGATCAAGTATTCATTATCAATTTGGCGAGTCTTTTCACTAGTAAAATCACTCAATAATAACTACGTTGGATATTTTTAGATTTGGTAGCGAATCATGTTAGATTCATGCAGGGAATACTAATCATCTGCATCAAGTGAATATGGGAACTGTGACTTTAATGGTCTGTCTTTCGTAATAGACAGTGTTATTAGTCATTCCTGCAGCCCCTCATGTGTGCAATGATTCCGATTCCCGGTATCAAATGTAGACTTTAGTGCTGTGAATTTATATGCTGGCAGAGTCTGGCATTTATTTTTGGTCTCCCAATCATAGACAACTTTGCTTCGCTTCACAAATAAAGAAAGAGAGAGAAAAAAGAAAAGAAAACAAGGGATAGAACACATGTGGGAAACCTTTTACTATTGCAACTTTCAGAAATAAATCTTAATTTTTTTTTTTTTTTTATAAAAACTTGAATACCAACCAGTTAAAATAATATAAGTGTAGAGTATGTGTTCTCTATTGTGTAAAAGGAACACTTTTCTGTAACTCTTCGAAACATTCGGTACATTGCCGCCATCTTTATTGTTCTTAGCTTGGGAGCTGGATAGAGTGAGCAACATGAGGAATAAAGATGTGCCTACTAACTTAAAGTAATTCCATCTCAGCCATCCTCCATAGCCTAGCTGAACTGGGGTACAAATCATACAATGGCAATGAGGACAACACACCAGGATGAATATTTTAAGGTGACAAGAACTTGTTTATTCAGAAAATTGAAGAATTGTAAGCACCGGCCCGGCAAGACCAGACAGCTTAATGTGAATAACCTAATGGTAGACGAGTTAGGCTAAGAGAAACCATGGCTAGGCCACTACGGTTAACCCCCTAGCAACATTTTCCCCCGAGGAGACATCAAATGTGGTACAGATATGGTCAGACTGGAAGGAGTCTTTAACATACTTCATAGAAGTTAGTGGAAGATGGCCAGAAGAAGGTTATATTGCTTCACCATGCAGGTATGGAGGTACAGCATATTTTCAGAACCTTGATTGTGGATGGAGATAGTTTTGCTGATGTAATAATAGCGTTAGATAATCATTTAATGCCTAAAAAGAATATAGCTTATGAGAGTCATGTTTTCAGGCAGGCTTGCCAGGTTCCATCAGAAAGTATGGATTCTTACCTGACTAGGCTAAGAAATTTGATTAAGTCAATTGAGTATCCCACACCTGAAGTTAATTCTAATCGTAGAGATCAGGTAATTGAAAACTGTTCCTCTAAGAAGTTAAGAGTTAGGTTTTTGAGAGAAAGAAACGTGACATTGGATAACATAGTAGAAATGACAATGGCTCATGAGATGACTGAGAGCCAGGCAAGGCAAATTGAAGAAGATTCTGTGAGACCTAGGCATGATAATAATCTCAGAGTAAGCAAGTTACATTACCAGCCCCCAAGGTAGTAGAACAATTCAGGCTAAAAGGGGAGGAAATACAGGAAACTTTATGCATTCTAATTTGTCAAGACTTAATTCGGGTAGCCCTAGCTTAAATCTAAGTTGTTGGCGTTTTAGTCTACAAGGTCATTGTCAGAGCGAATGCAGTGTTTCAAGAAATAAAATATGCCAGATATGTGGCAAGATAGGTGATTTGGTCCATTTGTGTAGGCCTAACATAGTGTCAGCGTCGGAACCTGATATGAAAATGTCCAGGGAAGAGGTGTTGGTACTAACCTAGGCATAATTGGCATGGTAATGTAGTGAAAGACTTATAGGTAGAGACACAAGATGATGATCATTATGGTGGCCGGACAGTTTGCTACTGGGCAATTTACTCCCAGAAACTTTACTACCGGCTATTTCATTACCAGTCAATTTGTTACTAAGATAATTTGCTACTAGGCCATTTCTCTACCATAACAGTGGTTGTTATTACCTGGTTCGTTTAAATGTTTAAGATTGGTTGTGTTTAACTAAATCTATCCAGTCTGCTACTGTTTCTACATTTGGTGTGAATATATTTTTTTCCTATGCCTCGTTTAGCTACTTCGACAAGAAATGGAACGAAATTAGTGGATGATCTAAACTATATTTATGATAAACACACAACGAATTAGGATGGTTCAAAGCAGTATTGGATGTGCCAGAATAGATTGTGTAAATCCCTTGTACACACATACTTTTGATGATGAAAATAAAATTGTTAAGACTGTAAGTGCTCATAATCACAGTGCTACAGCTGTAAGAGTGGAATAAAAAGTAGCGATAAATCAAGTAAAAGTGAATTCTGTGTTGACACAAAATGCTCCTCGGACTATCATATGCAATGAAACGACCAACATGAATGAATGTATGCTTTCAGAATTACCCTCAATCTCAACAATGAGTCATAGTATCAGGCGTTGCAGACAAGTAGAAAATAATTAACTACCTATTCCTCTGGAATGACTAAAGAAATTCTATTCCTGATCAATACTGCTGCAGTGACAATGGTTTAAAGTTTCTACAGTTTCACAGTGGTGAACATGATACGGAAAGGCTCTTATTGTTTGCCTTGAGTTAGGCACTGATGACCTCAAAAGAGTAAAAATTGGGCTGCAGATGGAACTTTTAAGCGCAGCCCAACTATATACCTTCAACTTTACACCCTACACATTCCAAATATGGCATTAGTGTTGCAAGAAAGTTCGCCTTACTTCGTGATAAGACACAAGCCACTTACAATAGATTGTTTTCTAAGCTAAAAGAACTGTTGCATAATGCAGAGCCAGGCACTATGATGTTGGAATATGAAGAAGCATCCATCAATAGTTTCTCAGACACATTCCCAAGTGCAGATGTTACGTGTTGCCTGTTTCATCTCTCATAAACTGTTTACAAAAAAGTTGTTACTATAGGTTTGAAACAACAATATCATGATGATGATGATTTCAGTCTAAAAGTGAGATGTTTGTGTGCATTTCTTTCCTTCCGGTTGATAATTTCATAGAAGGATTTGAAGAATTAACTGACGATGATGAATTCCCACAAGAGCTTGTTTCATATTCTGAAACCAATTATATTGGAGGAGCGAGAGGTCATGGTCAACGAAGACGATGAGTGGAGCCATTCTTTCCCATTCAAGGCACTGGGCTGGATGAGTCTCTCTCAACTCTGAAGTTGGACAACAGAGGTCTGAGTGATAGCTACTGGTGTAGGACTATCATGGTAAGAGCCCCCTTTTGATATGGTTTCCTATTGTTGTGGTCTGAAAGAACCTACTGTACTGGTTTCTAAGGGCGATCCTAGCCCCTTATATCCCCATCTACGGCTGCCATCTTGGATGTTTTCGAAATGGTGATTTCTTTTGTTCTGCCATCAAAAGTGATCCTTCAAATCCCCAGGTAGGTGCTGGAAGAGAACAAAAATTTCAACAGATACATGTCACAATGCACCACAATAGAAAGAGTGTTGCTGAGGAGAGGGAGGTTGAGAGTGGGTGGAATTACTAGGTGTGAAAAGGATTCAGGTCAGGTCAAAGTTAAATGGCCCATGATAGCGTCAAGGGCTCGGCCACAGGAGCAATGGTTTTAATGATTTCTCATGGCCCTATGTGGTAGAGAAAGTGTGGAGCTTGATATTATCCCAAGATTTTCTCATAAGTTGATGTGACCGAATGCAGGTGGCATTTGTCGGTGACCAGCAAGAGTCTGGGTGCACAAGAAATGCTAATGACCACTGGAGGTCATTAAAGGGGATTATATGGAATTAAATAGAGAATTAAACAAAAGACTTAAGAGATGGAGATGCCTGGGATTTCATCTGAAGTATATTGTTAATGGCTATGCAGATGTTCTGAAAGGATGTGCCGCTTCGTTATCTGTTGATAATCCAAGAATCCCAAAGAGGATTTGTTCGGAGAAGCTACCTGTAGAGCTATTGTATTCACATTGTCTCAAAAGAAATTTCAAGTTCGAAGGTATGTTAACATGGATGAAACTATGCTGAACTTATTTTAACACTAATCTGATTTATGATACCATTCAGAGCTAAAGAGTAAAGCATATGATTCATTTGACAGCAAGATGAAATGAGCTTACTCCTGGGTCGATTAGAGTGTTTTAGATCTTCACCTTTCATACACAAAACACACTTTGTTTTATCATGAAGAGGCCCACCAATTGAGGAATGCAGACGTTTTGGTGATGGAAGGGCACCTGGATTATTATCATCATTACTCTGCTCTGATGCAAGAATCCGACAGGAGCAGCGCTTTTCTGTGTTTAATGGCTTTTTAAAGTTAGGATGTTGATGATACTGTTACATAACACGAATCACTCATATAATAACCAGCTGGCCCATTATTCCAGTCAGTTTCATTATACACATTGCCAAATTTATCAAGACCAGTCCAGTTTTTTCTCTTCTCCTTTAAACTTTCCCATCTAACAGGAGAGATAGTCTCAGCGTCATTTCAAGGCTTCCCACATTTCAGGACACATTCATAGTCATTCATGTCTACTGCTAACTACAGGAAGAACAGCTTCTAAGTGGTACTCATCTGCATTGTCACAACACATCACTCACGAGGTGCAGCAGAGGTGCAAAATTGGGCAAGGTGCAGGCAGACCTGAAAGTAAAAACAAAATGCAATCAGAAACAAAGATAGGCTACCACATTAGAGAGGACATTTTTAAATGATTCAGATGAAGTGCAGTGGAACCGATGGCATGTAAAAAAGAACATCTGACAAAAAGAAAAGCACGTTCAATTATTAGGTAACCGAGACCTTGGAAGAAGTCAGCCATCTTGGGTAACCTAGTCATAACCAGGTCTGATCATAAAATTGATGTCAAATATGAATTCCTTGACCCCCAAAACCCCAGAAAGCATATGTTGATCAACACTGTAGCTCAAACCATAGAAAAAGTAACTTTCAAGATGGCCCCCACCGGTTATTTTGGATTTTGGCTCCTTGTGAAGTTAACCCACACTTTCGCGAGGGTGACCCTCGCTAATTTTTCGAAGTAACCCTCAAAGATGACAAATCCATAGAGAAACCTTTGTTTGGACTCCACGGTCACGGAAGTGCCAGAAACGACAGTAATGTCACTATTAAAATACTAATGATGCCACCCAGCTGCATTGTCCATGACACTGGACCTCGTCTTGAATCTCTCACAACCTATCTAAAAAATCGCTACAATAAATATAACGAAGTCCATAATACAAATACGAATTCAGACTACATCACTCATAGAAACTAAACTAACCAATCTCTCTATGCATTAAACCTTGCAAAGAAGAATATGCCGTCATGAAATAAACCAGGATAATGTATTAAAAGATTTATAAAATCCAATAATGGGTACAGTTGACTAACCCAAACTGAAAATGAGGAGGAATTACCATAATAGAATATATTATTCGATTCACTATAATTAAGATATGACAACATTCATGACCTAGAGTTACCAAATTCCAAGCAAGAAAAACGAGGAAGTTACCATTAAAATAGCAAAAAATAAGTTTACATTGATCAACTCTTCAGAGAAACAATTGATTCTACATGGCTACCGAACATGCATAATTCATATTCATAACATTCTATATCTGCCTGTTACATTATAGCTACCTAATACTACGATCTTACCGAAATAGCTTCCTTGGTAGAAAATGAAGAGTAATTACGGTTCGTCTAAAAATGATGAACAAAAAGAGTAATTCTGTAAGCTGATATTCTCTTTTTAATGAGATAATTATTCATTCATGATGCAAATGAAGCATGGTAGTATTGCTTTTCCAAATTAAAGAGCATAAATCGCTTTCCGTAAACATTACATCCCAAAGGATGCTACTCAACAAAGTATCGTCGTTTTGTTCTGATGGTTTTCATTCATATTAACGTGATGTTCTGGGCCTCACATCCAGGATTAGTTCCTGGCCACATTAGAGAGAAGCGTTATTTTATGTGTAGATTTTATTTATCTCGGGTAAGCTTAATTGAATAGATTTTGTGGGGTTTACATCGATATCCACTGTCGCCGTCCGGTAGATGTATAGTATTGGTATGATGAAGATTTGATGCCATTAGTGATTATCAACCGAAATTATTAAATAACCGTACCCTTGAAGAGATCAAGTAACATATTTTCGTGGAAATTATATGCCACGAATGTATCTGTACAAAATATCTGCACAAAACCGCTCTGAAATGGATTGAAAATGTAGGACACTACAAGATTTATTGTAACAATAATGCCAACATTTGCTAATATGATTAGATTTTAAAGAAATAGACAGTAAAAAAAGAAATACAAGGATCTCTGCTGATTGCCCATGGGTTATCCACATCAAGATCAGTTTTGTGATCTTGGGTTTTATCTTCATCGTCATCGTTTCTAAATAACTGAAAGAAATTTTGTGATATTCTTTTGTAACCTGTCATAGATTTATTTTTCTATCTTCAGGTTCTTTCCTAAAAACTTCATTTTCACTGTAAGTGGAAATCGTCCCTTCGTTGCATTCACATGAAGATCCATATTTTGCTGGTTAGTTTCATGACTTTTATTCAGTGACCTCCCTACCATTATCAAGTCTTTACTTGGTGAGACTACATATCTATGACTTCTCTTTTTTCACATTTTCTATTTGAAGATCACTCGCAGCCTCTAGTAAATGTCAAAAATAGTGAAAACATTTCTGAGAAGAGTCTGCGATTGAGGTCGAGAAATCACTAATATATTATGAAGATTAGATCTTTTCTCACTACCGGACATTTCCATTACCAAAACCATCTATCAACTAGCTTTTCAAGATGAATTTTCAATAGTGTGGTAAATATGCTTACGAGACAATGATTTGCTGTCGCCAGTAAAATATTTTTCTGACTTTACAAGTTATCTCAGCTTCATGGTAAGATTCATCCTCCTTTTGTGGAATGTGGTTCATATAAAGTATCTCATCTGACTCTTCTCGAGAGAGTTGAATAAGATATTACGCCTCATCAATAATCCTTGATAGAATATTAGTCATTTTTGTCTTCCAGCAAAAGCTTATTCTATATATACTTCTTTTTAAAAAGATTCAAACTCTTCTTCTGACGATTAATCTCGTCCGATAATCTAGCCCTCCCCTAACATATCCAAAACCCAAAGACATATGGTGGGTTTTTACTTTCCCTTACTTTCAATATGAATGTATCTCTCTATACTAAACATGCTTGCATACTATATATTATACACCCATACATCTACATATAGTATTATAAATCCATCTTTGTATAATGTTATGAGCTATGCAAGAGGTCAAATTACATAAAACAGCTCTTAAATATAAATACCATCTTTTCTCTTCCTACAGGTAAGAGTGAAGAATTGTGGTATGTGTTTTATAGCCTATGCAGACACATGCGGA
This sequence comes from Macrobrachium nipponense, assembly GCF_015104395.2. Taxonomy (NCBI): domain Eukaryota; kingdom Metazoa; phylum Arthropoda; class Malacostraca; order Decapoda; family Palaemonidae; genus Macrobrachium; species Macrobrachium nipponense. The sequence continues at coordinate 56,405,323 of NC_061099.1, read as the reverse complement.
CTTGGAAAGTTATCTAACTACGCTAAACCACCTTATTTTATTGCTTACACTCACAGCTTTAAAGTGAAGCTAAGTTGAAGTCGTGCAGGCAATTCCCTTTGGCAAATCTCCGAGCAGAACGGGACAGAAAATGCGATGGAATGGAAAAGAGCAGCTGTAATAACACAAATCTGATTCAAAGGGATTCAGCGTCGAAAATCGTCTGGTGCTCCTACTCGTAGTTCAGTCGTTTTCAGAATTCATCTTCGCAAATGATGAGCTAATATTAGTTAATTAATGTTTGAATTTGATCTCAAAGGAACAGCGCGGAGATTAAAAGACTGAGAGAAAAAAGTATTAAGAAAAAATGATCCGGCTCTTTTAATGAGAGACGGAAAATGCAGAGATGAGAGCGAAAAAAGATGTCCGTTCTCTTTGATCAGGCGGTCTTAATCTTATGATAGTAATGTTTTTCAACTTCTACAAAAATAACGAAAATAAACATCACAGCAAATTTACTTTATGCCTTTACCATTGACTTTAAGACGAAAGATGAAAGGTAAAAGAAAGAGAGAGAGAGAGAGAGAGAGAGAGAGAGAGAGAGAGAGAGAGAGAGAGAGAGAGAGAGAGAGAGAGAGAGAACTTGTACGGATGTAAAGAGAAATTCTAGTAAGCTATTTTGAGGACTCACATGTCTCTGATTCGAATCATCTTATATAAACCTGCCAATAATCTCGGTAACAATGGGATTGTTTTTCCGATGAGAGAGAGAGAGAGAGAGAGAGAGAGAGAGAGAGAGGAGAGAGAGAGATTGGGCCGTAATTGTATGACAGGGCATGATGATTTCGTTATACAAGAGAAACGTGTTTTCCTGTGCTTATGGAATGGAAAAGAAATCTTTTGTGGACTATTGGTAGCAATGGATTCTCGCTAAGATCTTCGCCAATGCTTGCATCTCTATTTTTAAAAACACCACCAATATCATCATTATGAAACAGAAGTAGCATGACATTTACATTATCATTATTAATTTGCTTCTGGACGCTATGACCAATCATCGCTTTAGCGTTAGCGCCGTATTCACTCAGGATGAACTGTAAAATAACGACTGTGGACTGTGGTTCTATTTCCACTGTTCAAATCTGTGCATCCAAGACAACCCCAAAAATAACGATTTTATTATTATTATTAGTTTTCTGTAAAAGAAAAATGAGATGGCTTTGTTTGACTGTCCGCATTTTCTGTCCGCCCTCAGATCCTAAAAGCAACTGCGGTTGAGGACCTAATTGCAGCCCTTTAACCTTAGTAGTTTTTAGGATCTGTTGTTTTAGATTTAGCTGGCCTTGTGTCAGCACGGGCTCTTGCTTATAGAGCAGCCCTTAAATCTTAGGATCTGAGGGCAGACACAGCCATCTCAGTTTTCTTTTGCAGAAAACTGTAGAAAATAATATATAATAATAATAATAATAATAATAATAAAATAATAATAATAATAATAATAATAATAATAATAATAATAATATAATAATATATATATGTATATATATATATATATATATATATATATATATATATATATATATATATATATATATATAAAATCGGTTTCTTATGTACTTTCTATATATTTAAAAAGGTCTCTTCATCATTGTTTAATTCTTTTCAGTAGTAATTATGTGCTAACATAATTTACTACTGAATTACATAATTATGTGCTAACAATTAGAGATTTAACTTCCCCGCGATTTTCGTCGTTTAACGACTGTTGAACCATTCAAAAACTTGAAGTAAAATAAACTGAAGTTTCTTCGAGATATATTTGTTAACATTCGGCAGTTGTTTCCCACCCACCAACTCACCACTTTCCTTACCACGGATTTTGTTTAATTCTGGGAAGTAATAAAAAAACTTTCGCAGTGAGCTTTGTTATAGATCTTATCATCTACCAACATGGAAGAATAAGAAATCGAGTCTACATTTCTGAGCCACAGAGCAACAGCCGGCGGCATGGTTCTTCGCCCTTCAGCATCTACGGCCGTCAGTTATTCCCAGCATTCTACAGCTCTGGACGGCGTGAAGATCTAAAATCGACGGGGAACTCTTCAGGCACTTTAAGACGTCTGGTTACTTGGAGATTGGTCTCATTTTTTGGGGGCACATCAGTTGAGTTGCTGAAGTAATTTTTCTTGACGTCCATGACACTAGTCGCTTCAATTAAATCTTGTAACTTATATATGAATATTGCCATTATTGAATTTTATAAATCTTATAATACATTATCCTGGTTTATTTCATGACGGCATATTCTTCTTTGCAAGGTTTTAATGCATAGAGAGATTGATTAGTTTAGTTTTAGGAGTGATGTAGTCTGAATTTGTATTTATATTTTGGACTTCGTTATATTTATTGTAGTGATTTTTTAGATAGGTTGTGAGAGATTCAAGACGAGGTCCAGTGTCATGGACAATGCAACTGGGTGGCATCATTAGTATTTTAATAGTGACATTACTGTCATTTCTGGCACTTCCGTGACCGTGGAGTCCAAACAAAGGTTTCTCTATGGATTTGTCATATTTGAGGGTTACTTCGAAAAATTAGCGAGGGTCACCCTCGCGAAAGTGTGGGTTAACTTCGCAAGGAGCCAAAATCCAAAATAGCCGGTGGGGGCCATCTTGAAAGTTACTTTTTCTATGGTTTGAGCTACAGTGTTGATCAACATATGCTTTCTGGGGTTTTGGGGGTCAAGGAATTCATATTTGACATCAATTTTATGATCAGACCTGGATATGACTAGGTTACCCAAGATGGCTGCCTTCTTCCAAGGTCTCGGTTACCTAATAATTGAACGTGTTTTTCTCTTTGTCAGATGTACTTTTTTACATGCCATCGGTTCCACTGCACTTCATCTGAATCATTTAAAAATATCCTCTCTAATGTGGTAGCCTATCTTTGTTTCTGATTGCACTTTGTTTTTACTTTCAGGTCTGCCTGCACCTTGCGCCATTTTGCACCTCTGCTGCACCTCGTGAGTGATGTGTTGTGACAATGCAGATGAGTACCACTTAGAAGCTGTTCTTCCTGAAGTTAACAGTAGACATGAATGACTATGAATGTGTCCTGAAATGTGGGAAGCCTTGAAATGACGCTGAGACTATCTCTCCTGTTAGATGGGAAAGTTTAAAGGAGAAGAGAAAAAACTGGACTGGTCTTGATAAATTTGGCAATGTGTATAATGAAACTGACTGGAATAATGGGCCAGCTGGTTATTATATGAGTGATTCGTGTTATGTAACAGTATCATCAACATCCTAACTTTAAAAAGCCATTAAACACAAAGAAAAGCCCTGCTCCTGTCAGATTCTTGCATCAGAGCAGAGTAATGATGATAATAATCCAGGTGCCCTTCCATCACCAAAGAGTCTGCATTCCTCAATTGGTGGGCCTCTTCATGATAAAACAAAGTGTGTTTTGTGTATGAAAGGTGAAGATCTAAAACACTCTAATCGACCCAGGAGTAAGTTCTCTGAAATTGGTACCAACTCAGCATGGCGAAGGTTCAAACTCCATCCTGTACTTATCCAGGAGGATAGGCAGTTCAGCACTCGTTTGTCATGACATGTTGATTCAACATCAGCATTGACAGATCCTTTTGCAAATGATATCATGTACCATCATGACTGTTGGCAGAGGTATATTAGTAACCGAGAATTTAGTTCTGATTATGCAATGCACATACAGAATATATCTCTTTTAGAAGCAAGGAAATCTGTTTTTCAGACACGTGGACACAGTCATCTCTGAGGAGCATGAAATCCGTTCTTTGCAGTCTCTATTAGAAGATTATAAGTGTATATTGTAAGTGACTATGGCTATTCATTGGGTGATGTCAAATCTTCCTACCTCAAGGAATTGCTTATCAAGGAATATCAGGACATGATTGGCTTCAAAGAGAGAAATGATTGAACAAGAGTGACTGGGCCCATGATGTTTGTGGTGGAGGTGACTACACTGAATCAGTTATGTATTACCTTAACATCAGTGACGACTGCCCAAGAAGGTGAAGGCTACATCTACAGTTAATTGGCCATCTCGTGTAGATAATCTAAAGGAAAATGAAGAGGACTGTGAGTTACTGGTGATGCTTCTGACTTGGCTGAGACACCCAGACCAGACAACGCCGAGCATTAATCCAACTACCCTTAGTCTCGCCTCTGTGATCACCTCTTACGTCACTGGACAGCGCACCATTTCTGCTATAAACATGGTGGTTACTGTTCTTGGTATGACTAGGAGTAAAGACCTAGTAGAAACCTTGCACAGAAGTGGTGTCTGTATCAGCCATGCAAACACTGCTTCTCTATGATCACTGGGCTCAACTGCTTATCCTCTTCGATAAGTGCATGATGGCATTTGAACCTTCACCATGTTGAGTTGGTATTGATTCTAGAGAGCTTATTCTTGGCTCGATTAGGGTGTTTTAGATCTCCACCTTTCAAACACCAAACACACTTTGTTTTATCATGAAGAGGCCCACCCACTGAGGAACATGGAAGCTTTGGTGATGGAAGGGCACCTGGATTATTATCATCATTACTTTGCTCTGATGCAAGAATCTGACTGAAGTAGTGCTTTTCTGTTGCGTTTAATGGCTCTTTGAAGGATAGATGTTGATGATACTGTTACATAACATGAATCATGAATACAGTAACCAGCTGGCCCATTATTCCAGTCAGTTTCATTATGTACATTGCCAAATTTATCTAGACCAGTCCAATTTTTTCTCTTCTCCTTTAAACTTTCCCCTCTAACAGGAGAGATAGTTTTGAGTGTCATTGCAAGGCTTCCCACATTTCAGGACACATTCATAATCATCCATGTTTACTGCTAACTATAGGAAGAACAGCTTCTAAGTGGTACTTATCTGCATTATCACAACACATCACTCACAAGATGCAGCAGAGGTGCATAATGACGGAAGGTACAGGCAGATCTGAAAGTAGAAACGAAGTGCAATCAGAAACAAAGATAGGTTACCACATTACAGAGTGTATCTTTAAATGATGCGGATGAAGTGGAACCGATGGCATGCAAAAAAGTACAACTGCTAAAAAGAAAAACACGTTCAGTTATTAGGTAACTGAGAACATGGTGGATGGCAGCCATCTTGGGTAACCTAGTCATAACCAGGTCTGATCATAAAACTGATGTCAAATATGAATTCCTTGACCCATTAAACCCCAGAAAGCATATGTTGATCAACGCTGTAGCCCAAACAATAGAAAAATTAACTTTCAAGATGGCCCCCGGCGGCTATTTTGGATTTTGGCCCCTTGCAAAGTTAGCCCACACCTTCGCGAGGGTCACCCTTGCTAATATTTCAAAGTAACCCTCAAAGATGACAAATCCATAGAGAAACTTTTGTTTGAACTCCACGGTCACGCAAGTGCCAGAAATGACCCAACTACTATGTTGTGATTATGAAAATGAGTGTTTAGATTTCAGCTACTCTATTTATTGTCTCCTGGAGGTTTATTTATATATATTACTCCTGTTTTTTAATAAAAACTATTAAGAATATTTTATTGAAGTTTAAAGTTAGCCATAATCGTACGTCTGGTACCGCAACAACAGACGCCACCTCGGCCGGTGAGAGTTTCATGGGCCGTATAGTAGATAGTTTCCTACAACATTATACGTTGTACAGAAAACTAGACTGCGCTGATGAAACTTCTGCGCATTTTTTACTTGTTGTTAATAGTATTATTTTATTCCATCTCGATAGAAACAAACTCACATTCAGAATGCTTCGACGACAACCGAGGTACCGCTGCTGCACGGTCGACAACAATGGAAAAACAAGGCAACCCAGATGATTATCGATGGTTCTATCGTAGAGAGTCAGCATGGCTCCCATGATAATTGACACATGATTTTCGAATTCTCATCTGCACCACCAAACTTTTTTTTTCACAGAGAGATGATTTAATTTTGGCTAATGCGATGAAGCAAATTGGCTGTTTTACACGGCATTTCTAGGGCGAAGGACATTTTCGACCGTTAATTAACTGTCTGACGTTGTAATATGAACGACGGGGAAACGCTGTTTGGAACGCGCCCTTCGAGATAATAATGGAAATTAAAATGTACACCTTAATGTTTGAATATTTCAAACAGAATGAGAAAGTTTAAACAATAACACTCACCTCAGCAATACATAAAGAAAATATATTCATATAAAAACACACACGTATACATACACACAAATAATATATATATATATATATATATATATATATATATATATATATATATATATATATATATATATATATATATATATATATATTATATATAATACATAATGAAATATATTTATATGTTAGCTGAAGCCACAAGGAAAGTACAAAATGAATAGACAGATAGCAAAGTACTCTGTGTATTTAACACATCTTCGGGGCACAAAATAATAGAGAGCACAAAACGTGTGAGCAAGAAATTTCTCACAAAAGCAAGGTGAAAAAAAAATATACTATTGGTGATGTCTCTTTATGTATGTTGTTATTACCGTTATCATTTTTAGTGTTCATAATTGTAAGTTCAGTTGCTCTATAAAATGGTCGACAATTAGTCAAGTTTTTTCATTTCTGTATATAATGTAATGACATGTTGGTGTGTTCAATAGCTTAGTGATCTGGACAAACATTGTTTTTGTTTGCATTGGCTTTACTGTATATATTTTTAGATATTTATATCTTTATTTTGCTCACTCGTTTTGTGCTCTGTATTATTTTGTGCCCCGAAGATGTATTAAATACACGTAAGTACTGAGCAATGTCTTTCATTTTGACCTTTCTTAGTGGTTTCAGTTACTAAACAAAATCAAGTGCTTACTTTTGTGATTTATATATATATATATATATATATATATATATATCTATATATATTATATATATATATATATATATATATATACATATATATATATATATATATATATATATATATATATATATATATATATTATATATATGACTGGTAAAAATGTTCTGTAACAACAGAATTCCATCTAATAAAAGGAGCCCATAAAAACACCAAAATGTAGAGAGAAAAGTACTATATTTCAGAGACTGCTGTCTCTCTCTTCAGGTATATGAATGAGAAAAGTTTACAGAAAAGGTGGTATTTATACCAAGAGATTCGTCCACAAGTAAGCCAATTTAGGTCACCCCCGCTGATAATCTTCCTTTAATCTTCTTAAGCGTTGGTTGAATGAACACTGCGTCGACGATATCTGATATCCAAGCCCCTTTAGAGATGTTCATTACCTGCTTCTCTTTTATTAAGGCCGATTCCATCATTTGACTCTTGTACCGGCAGTTGCTGCTATAAATTACACGTGACATATTCCAGTTTATTCTATGGTTATGTTCATTTATATGGTTGAAAATAGCCGAGTTCTGTTGTCCATACCTAACTGACCGTTTGTGTTGTATTAATCTCTGGGGAAGTGATTTACCTGTAAATCCGATGTAAGATTGGTCACAGTCCTGGCATGGGATCTCATATACCCCAGAGTCTTTGGGAGATGTCTTTTGTTGGACGTTAATCAGGGATTTGGCTAAGGTATTTGGGTAGGTAAATGCAAAAGGGTTGGATTTCCCAAGGGTGTGAGTTACTCTCTTAATCGTCTCCAGGTGGGGAATTTTTATTTTATTGTTGGGTGTGTCTCTTATTAACATTTTGGGATAATAAGTGGGGTAATTTTAATGAATTCCTCTCAAAATTAAATGCATTAGTGCCCAGCATCAAATTTAAAGTTGAATGGGAAACAGACAACAAAATTCCTTTTCTTGATGTTTTAATAATCAGAGACACGACAGAATACAAATTTACCATATACAGAAAACCAACGTTCTCACTTTCATATATTCACTACTTTAGCTATCATGACATTACTATCAAGATAGGTGTAGCTAGCAACCTATTCTTAAGAGCCTTACGAATTTGTTCCCCAGATATCCTGGAAAAAGAATTTGAACTAATTCGCAAGCAACTTTCATCTTTAAAGTATCCTGACCATATAATTGAGAAAGCAATTCAAAAAGCAAACGTAATTTTCTACCGACCCCCTAAAGACAAGACCAGAGACACACCCAACAATAAAATAAAAATTCCCCACCTGGAGACGATTAAGAGAGTAACTCACACCCTTGGGAAATCCAACCCTTTTGCATTTACCTACCCAAATACCTTAGCCAAATCCTGATTAACGTCCAACAAAAGACATCTCCCAAAGACTCTGGGGTATATGAGATCCCATGCCAGGACTGTGACCAATCTTACATCGGATTTACAGGTAAATCACTTCCCCAGAGATTAATACAACACAAATGGTCAGTTAGGTATGGACAACAGAACTCGGCTATTTTCAACCATATAAATTAACATAACCATAGAATAAACTGGAATATGTCACGTGTAATTTATAGCAGCAACTGCCGGTACAAGAGTCAAATGATGGAATCGGCCTTAATAAAAGAGAAGCAGGTAATGAACATCTATATCAGATATCGTCGACGCAGTGTTCATTCAACCAACGCTTAAGAAGATTAAAGGAAGATTATCAGCGGGGGTGACCTAAATTGGCTTACTTGTGGACGAATCTCTTGGTATAAATACCACCTTTTCTGTAAACTTTTCTCATTCATATACCTGAAGAGAGAGACAGCAGTCTCTGAAATATAGTACTTTTCTCTCTACATTTTGGTGTTTTATGGGCTCCTTTGTTTAGATATATTATATATATATATATATATATATATATATTATATATATATATATATATATATAATATATATATATATATATCATATATATATATACTTCTGTCCCAACATGGTGATGCAGGGCGAGTAATGGTGCTTTAATGATTTTTGGGATTCTCTAAGTCATTTTATTCAATATGATTACGTAGATGAGTAATCGTGTTTTAATTATCTTTTTGGGATTTCTTTAATTCATTTTATTTCATTTTTCATATTAGTTATTTTGGGAAACAGAGAATATATTTTCGTATAGCAAGAGTTTGAATTCGCTTAAGATTTAATGATTGACTTTCAACTACCTATAGGGATGGCAGGCGATGAGGATCAACAAAGGTAGGTCACGCTATCAGATAGGAATTCTCTCCTTTGAGTTAATTGGGGTCCTTTTTACACCCATAACACACACACACACACACACACACACACACACACACATA
>NC_061099.1:56376082-56391082 GCF_015104395.2 Macrobrachium nipponense | reverse complement strand
TATTTTGCCACAACTTGTGGCCCCACCCCCGGGTTACTGATTATGGTATATCTTAGGCGCGTAACCTTTCCGTCGTATAGGGGAGACCTCATTGCTATTGTCATTATCATTATGATTTGGATGAAGACAAAATCAATATCAATTAAAGGAAATAAAGAAATTCTGTGTTTAACGTATGGCAAAGGAAGATTATTGGGCCAGGGAACATTTATCTTATGTCATTCCTATATGAAGTTATCATTTTGTATTTGTCTTTATGTGAAGTAAATAATTAACTACTATAGCTCTTTAGGTGCTTAAGTATTTACCTTTGTGCTTTATTACGAAAATTAATGATCGATAATAATCGATCATTAATTTTCTTTGCGAAATTATGTATAAATGGAGCCTCCCTAAATTTTATATCTACCCAAGTCGATGTACTCACTCAAATTTTAGCTTAAGCACACTTAGGTACTGGTATTTGCACTTGTATAGTTCTTATTTTCTATTATTTCTTTAGCATTTTTCATGATTTTAACTTTTATACATTTTTGCATTTAAATAGTCTTACTGACTCTGTTTAATTTGTAAATTTCATCCTATTTTACAGCACTCATCATGAATCTTTATAATGTTTGAAAAAACTGGTAAATAAACGCAGAATGTTACGCTTGCCGAATTCTATTTTAGTCACACACACAAACACAAACACAGCACACACACACACACACTCACACACACACACACACACACACACACATATATATATATATATATATATATATATATATATATATATATATATATATATATTGGTAAATAAACGCAGAATGTTACGCTTGCCGGATTTTATTTTAGTCACACACACAAACACAAGCAAATACACACACACACACACACACACACACACACACACTACACACACATAATATATATATATATATATATATATATATATATATATATATATATATATATATATATATATGTAAGGCCTAGAGTTATAATTAATGATATATTGCCAATATGTTCGCTGTGACCTATTGGAATGCCGAAGCAACGACCCGAGAAAAGCTGATCAATGGTTTCTGTGGGTGGCGTGATATTAAAACTGCATAGAATGACAAGTCAATGTACTCAGTTCATGAAATCTTTTCAAAAGTGCCTTTGGGAAACTGGTTGTAGCCAGTAATGTGAGGCGTCAGTATCGTAACGCCTGCAGAATAAGAGTCTAGTTCTTTTTTTAATTTGCTCCCTTAAGATTGGCATTAGTCAAAGCTATGATCCATATTATTTTTCACCCCTGATACTTGTTCTAATACTGTATGTTCAGATTTCACGTAACATAATTTAAAAGTTAAGAATAATGTAGAATGTGAAAAGAGAGAGTGATTAGCATTTCTGTTAGAAGCAGGAAATTTGCTGTCATCACTCGAGATAAGGAGATCTCAAAGTTTTTGTTTTGTTTTGGGATCCTGTCAATCGTATGACGCTCGTGACTTGTTTCAGACTTGTGTCTTTGTCGAGTAACCACGTGAAGATTTCATCATTTTTCTGTAAAGTTACGTCGTAATAGAAGCTTGTAGAAGGCTTCTGCATGAAATATTTCACATACGTCTGAAGCCTTTCATTTCATATAAATAGTTAGAGATGTCTTTGCATTGAAAACTATCTAATAAATTAACTCTTATATCTTCCAATTTGTCAAAAGAGAATATTGCAGACTCGTAAATAGCATAAATTTTGAAGTGGAAAGTTTATGACGTCACTCAAGGAAATGTCAAAACTTAATTTCATTCGAGAAAATTTTATAATCATATCTTTTATTTTAAAAGCCTTTTATTGTTTTAAATAGTATAATAATAAATGTTATTTATGATATTAGTACCACTTTCTCTCTATTTATTGTTTTTAAAGAGAATTATAAAGATTTAGCAAAGGAACTTCGGGTCCAAAACGATTTGAGCCCGTCAGGCAATAATGTCTCGCACAGTTAACTACCATACAAGAGAGATTTGGGCATTCTGTGACTTATTATCGCGTTGCATAGAAGGGCGCGAGAAGCTGCTCTACTTCGTTGGGCAAAGCTATTTAATACTTCCGGAAATACATGCCCACTAAGAAATCCGAATCAGTTGTTTATATTTTGCTAGATGACACCAACTATTCCCATGTAAAGCATTGAAAGTTACCTCTCTTCATATTCTTACCGTTAAATACCAGTAAAAATTAATGATGATTGCATTGTTATCTACGCATATTATTAGGATTCTATCTATTAATACTTTGAATGCTTAATAATGAAAATATATTTAAAAAATAATTGTATTTCCCGGGAAATCTCAGAATTATTTTCTAAATGTCCCGAAATCCTGGGGTCCAAAATCGAGCACAAACTGGAAACCCTAATTGTGACCTTACCTAAGATGAGCTTGTTTCACTTAATCCAACCAACAGTACACACTATTGAATATTGGCTGATAGATATCAGGCTATTGAATCTAGGCTATTATTAATATTATATATTATATGCCTATGGCTGAAGCATATATGGGATGACAGCATTGGGAGATGACAATCATTTTCCAATATTGTGTCAGTTTGATCCATGAATAAAGAACGATAATTAGCTCTGCCTGTAGAGTAAAACAGTACTGGAAATTTATGGTGGAAAGAATGGCGCATAGCGTCGACAAATTGGCTAACTATATTGCTCAAGTATATACAAACTGCATCAGACAGAATTAAATTTTTCATTATACATGTAGTACACATTGTCCTTGGTAAATACTGCAAAAATAATTTACCAATCATTAATGACTTCTGAAAAAATAACCATAATGTAGTTGCCATATCTACAAAATTTTATGGCTTAACCGTAGAAGAAATTTACCAACAAAATTAAAAGTTTTTATTTCTGCAAACTGTATATATTGTATATAGTAAATGGTGCATAAATTATTTGACAGTTTTGACGGACATCCGAGAAAACACGTTTTAAAGAGTACAGGGTTTCCCATAAGATTGCATAGGTTTGCGCCATTGTTTACATAAGAACGATCGCATAGCTTTGGCTGTTTTACGGTGTCCAATCTCTCCTCTCTATATCTATAGGCGGTACATCTCTCCTGAAAGTCAAGTACACAAATAACTCTGTCATGAGGAGCCCACTTTATCCGAAACAGTCTAATAGTTACCATTATTGAATTTATGGGCTTAATTAGTAATAGCAACTCTTTCCCACCTGAATCACCGAAAATGAATGGCCCATAATATTGTTACTCACCATGAGTAAATTCATCAACCTCCCAAACCCCGTTATCACTACTCATGTGAGTATATCTGTCGGTTAAGGGTTAACTGAGATAAGTCATCAACAATCTGCAAGGTCAATGACCATCGAAAACGCAATCGGCTGGAAACAGTGTTTACTGAAACCACGTGACCAGGAATTTTAATCTCCGGCCTGGATTATCACTTGAGTGTTTGTACTTGTCTTATCTGTTTAAAAAATATGCTGCCCAGATTAAAAAGCTGCAACCCAGCCCCTCTCCTCATTTTGCATTTAAAGCTCTGTTAACTAACTCTTTATTAGTGTGAACTTGAAAATGTAGAATAAGCTACGAAATTACTTCAAAGTCCCTGTTTTCACTCACCTTCTTACATGGATTTTGCGATATTCTCAAGCACGCATACATTCGTCGTATATATATATATATATATATATATATATATATATATATATATATATATATATATAATATATATATATATATATATAGATAATAATATATAGTGATACAAGGCACAGGGAACTACTCCAAGCGACATAATCAGAGGAAGACGGACGAAAACCACACATCACTAGGCTGTCTTTTTATTATTTTGCCGACGTTTCGTAATTGTTTACAGAATTACATCTTCTGGGCTGCACATAAGAAAAGATAAAAACAAAAAAGTTAAAAGTATAGTCTAAAAGTTCATTTAAAATACATTAGAGTAAAAATGAAATCGATAAAAATAAAAACAACCAACCTAGAGGTGAGACAGCAAGGAACTAAATGGAAGGAAACCACCACAGTAAGAACTTATGCTAAATACAATTGACTCGCAGAAGTATGGGTGTTTAATGATGGTACGAGTTGTTTATAAACAACGACTCAATATTGTTAACTCTTGTGTTTTGGTAGTATGGCCGATTACACTGAAATCTTTGTTGTCAATGTAGGTTTTACATTGTTTTGCATGGTTCCTGATATTGGAGTGCTCTGGGTTTGAGATTCTGCTCCCCGTGCGGAAACTAATTCCCCGATGTGAATCGATGCGCACCTTAAGTAGCCGACTGGTGGATCCCACGTAAATCCCTGAAATACATTTAGGGCAAGTATATTTGTAGATGACACCAGAAGACATATAAGGACACAGCTGATCTTTTATCTTAAACAAGGAGCCTATATTAAGAGGATTTTTGGGAATTAATTTGACTGATATGGCTGGGAAATGGTCATGAATAATTTGCGTGAATCTCTTTTGAAAGGTTAGGTCATGGATATATGGAAAGGTTGCATAAAAACTCATTTTTTGTGGGACAGTTGGAACGTCAGGTTTCTAGAGAAATGTCTATTTAGTAATTTGGTTTAATTTTTCTATATACTAACCTAGGTGGGAAAAACAGTTACCTTTAAAGAAATAACTAGAAATAGAATCTCATTGTGAAAGGCATTCCAGTTAGATGAGAGGACTAGTGCTCTATTAAGGAGGGTAAAAATGGAATTAACCTTAAAATTAAAATAACAGCTACTATAAAAATTAGATCCGAGTCCTGTAAAAGTTTTCTTTCTAAAAATCGTGGTGTTAAAAGAGTTGTCTTGTCTATATACTTGAACGTCCAGGAATGACAGACAGTGTTCTCCTCTTTTTTCTATAGTAAAACAAATTTTAGGTTAATTCCATTTTTACCCTCCTTAATAGAGCACTAGTCCTCTCATCTAACTGGAATGCCTTTCACAATGAGATTCTATTTCTAGTTAATTTCTTTAAAGGTAACTGTTTCCCACCTAGGTTAGTATATAGAAAATTAAACAAATTACTAAATAGACATTTCTCTAGAAAACCTGACGTTCCAACTGTACCAAAAATGAGTTTTTATGCAACCTTTCCATATATCCATGACCTAACCTTTCAAAAGAGATTCACGCAAAATTATTCATGACCATTTCCCAGCCATATCAGTCAAATTAATTCCCAAAAATCCTCTTAATATAGGCTCCTTGTTTAGATAAAAGATTCGCTGTCCTTATATGTTCTTCTGGTGTCATCTTACAAATATACTTGCCAAATAAAAGTATTTCAGGGATTTACGTGGGATCCACCAGTCGGCTACTTAAGGTGCGCATCGATTCACATCGGGGAATTAGTTTCCGCACGGGGAGCAGAATCTCAAACCCAGAGCACTCCAATATCAGGAACCATGCAAAACAATGTAAAACCTACATTGACAACAAAGATTTCAGTGTAATCGGCCATACTACCAAAACACAAGAGTTAACAATCCTTGAGTCGTTGTTTATAAAACAACTCGTACCATCATTAAACACCCATACTTCTGCGAGTCAATTGTATTTAGCATAAGTTCTTACTATGGTGGTTTCCTTCCATTTAGTTCCTGCTGTCTCACCTCTAGGTGGTTGTTTTATTTTTATCGATTTCATTTTTACTCTAATGTATTTTAAATGAACTTTTAGACTATACTTTTAACTTTTTTATGTTTTTATCTTTTCTTATGTGCAGCCCAGAAGATGTAATTCTGTAAACAATTACGAAACGTCGGCAAAATAATAAAAAGACAGCCTAGTGATGTGTGGTTTTCGTCCGTCTTCCTCTGATTATATATATATATATATATATATATATATATTATATATATATATATATATATATATATCACTATATATGTATATACTTTATATATATATATATATATATTATATATATATATATATATATATATATATATATATATATATATATGTGTGTGGTATGTATACTATATATATATATATATATATATATTTAATATATATATATATATGTATGTATATATATATATATATATATATATATTCCGTATATATATATATATATTATATATATATTATATATATATTTATATATGTATATACATATATATATATATATATATATATATATATATTTATATATATATATATCTATATATATGCGTGCTTGAGAATATCGCAAAATCCATGTGAGTGAAAACCGGGACTTTTGAGTACTTTCGTAGCTTATTCTACATTTTCAAGTTCACACTAATACAGAGTTAGTTGACAGAGCTTCAAATGCAAAATGAGGAGAGGGGCTGGGTTACAGCTTTTTAATTTGGGCAGTATATTTTTTAAACAGATAAGACAAGTACAACCACTCAAGTGATAATCCAGGTCGGAGATTAAAATTCCTGGTCACGTGGTTTCCATAAACACTGTTTCTAGCCGATTGCGCTTTCGATGGTCGTTGGCCTTGCAGATTATTGATGACCTATCTCAGTTAACCCTTAATATACTCACATGAATAGTAATAACAAGGTTTGGGAGGTTGACGGATTTACTCATGGTGAGTAACAATTGGCAATTCATTTTGGGGGAATCAGGCGGGAAAGAGTTGCTATTATTAATAAAGCCCATAAATTCAATAATAGCAACTTTTAGACTGTTTCGGATAAAGTGGCGCCTCATGACAGTTATTTATATATATATATATATATATATTATATATATATATATATATATGTGTGTGTGTGTGTGTGTGTGTGGTGTGTGTGTGTTGTGTGAAAATATATATATATATATATATATATATATATATATATATATCTATATATATATATATATATTTATATATATATATATATAATATATATATAGATTATATATATATATAGATATATATATATATAATATATATATATATATATATATATATATATATATATATATATATATATCTATATATATATATATATATATATATATATATATATATATATAATATATATATATGTATAAATTGGCAGATGTTTCACCTGGCGAGGAAGGGGTCAAAATGTGATTATCTAATGCCACCAATACATAGCGGTCTGAAAAGGAAGTTTGGCGATGGATAGCAAAACGGACTAGGGCTTCAGATAGCAGAGTGGAAGGAGTAGGTGAGTATATGCAAAATTCTAGGACTCGTTTATTCTTGTGGTGTGTTTGCGAATACAAGGATGCTAGGATTCAGGAAGAAAATCAGTAAATGGTGGATGACAATGAATCCTGAGGAAAACATTAACGATTATTTGAAGTACAATTTCATGCCAAAAGAGACTGTGAACAGGTGCACAAGACGATGGGGATGGGAGTCGAGAATAAAGCGTAAGAGGAAGATAACCAAATACTGAAAGTGTAAGAGTGAATCGGAGCAATACTTTAGGGAAAAAATAGAGGAGCAAATGAAGAGATAAAAGTTAAGGGAAAGAACATCAAAATATAAGATGGAAATGAGAGATACTTTCTGAAGCGAATTCAGCACTGCGTAAATGGAGTGAGTGATGGAGTGGAAATATTGAAGCCGAAACTACCGGTAGAAATAATATTTTATTTAAAACTGTGGATACGGGAGCGATGATGGTCTTGTATCAATAAACACGGATCTACTAATAACGAGAACATGACTTACAAGATGGTCTCGAGAACTGAAGTAGAAATAAGCCGAAAATGTTCTCTGTACACAATACAAATAGCAGTGGAAACCACTCTAAGGGTGAGTTGAAGAGAATCCAAACCGGACGAAAGGTTCAGGTTACTTTAAAGAGGGAAGCTTATGAATGAACTTTACAGGGAGCGAAAGTCGTAGGACAGACGTCTAGCCTCACGACCTTCCAAAGGCATGCTGCAAATGAATTTATAAGGCTTACGTATCAAGAAATAGGAATAAGTATCTGATATATTACTATTTAAATTTAAATTTTTTTTTTTTTAATTTTTTTAATTATATATTATATCTATATATATATATATAATCTATATTAATAAATCGTAATTATATAATATAAGAGAGAGATTGAGGAGAGACGAGAGAGAGAGAGAGAGAGAGAGAGAGAGCGAAACGATCGAAGTTTAGAATGCCCATTTCAAGTTATTTTGCTGTATAGTATGGATCACAATTAAAGGAAACTCAGAATAAGACGAAAGATATGTAAAGAAAACAATGGACATTTCAATTAATCTAATGCACATTAAATGTTGATAAACATCTCTTGTGATGGAAGTTCATATATCATGACGAATGCTCTTGACTGATGGCTAAAATTTTAAGGCTGGCAATTCATAAAAAGTAGGAACTAAGGTATCTTCTTCTCATGAGCATTTCTCAAAGCCCACATTTTCAAACTTTCGGGTAATCGTCTCACGTCGAATTATGAAACCAGAGAGGCTAACGACTTGGACAAAAGACTACAACAGTCAGTGTAGATTGTGTACCAGTTTTTTCTCCCTTATGAAATAAAAGAGTATGTCTATAGTTGAGGGAAATATTAAGATGGAAATCTTTGATTCCCAATCCCCTTCATTCTCTCTCTCTCTCTCTCTCTCTCTCCGACCTTAATCCTCAGGACACAGAATAAAATTCGTAATATTTCTATTCCTTTTCATGACGTTGAAAAACACTAACATCATAAAGTTATGACTGCCTGATCAAAGGAAACCGAAGACCTCTTTTTGTCTCTCTCTTCTCCGATTTTCCATCACTCATTAAAAGTGCCGGATCATCTTTTTCCTTTCCTATTGCAGTCTTTTTGATCTCTGTCTGGCTCCTTTGAGTCCAAATTCAAACATTTATTAGTTAAGCTCATCATTTGCAAAGAGGAATTCTGGAAACGGCAGGACTGGAAACACAAGGTGCTTTTCCACGTCGCATCCTTTTAAATCGGGCTGGGCCAATGCAGCTGCTCCTCTCCATTCAAATGCATTTTCTTCCATTTTAGATCACATGCCTGCTGGAGGATGTCAACAATCTGCATTTGATTTACTTTAATCCACTTGCGGAAAAGACGGAGCACACTTACAACTGGCATTATCTGTTTTAGCCTAACACACACACACACACACATACATACATACATATATGAATACTTATCACATCACCGTGATTCATATAAATCATTCGAGCTACAAATGTCCTTTAATATCTAATTCGCTCTACCTCGGAATTGATAGATTTTCATATATGTACCGAAGGGGAATATTTAGTTGATAATAATTTCGTCCCCCCACGGGATCGAACCACCGTCCAGTTGGACGGGGAACGAAATCAGGAGCGGACAGTGACGCTACCGAGTCCTCTAGCAGAGAGGCTTTATTATAAGTTTATATCGATTCTGACCATTACAAATCACCGCCGATCTCGGTTCGATTATATATATATATATATATATATATATATATATATATATATATATATATATATATATATATATATATATTATACTTGAATAACTGCTACGGAGATACTCTCTTACTTGAGTTATGGCTGCATTCAACATATTGTTAGTATTCATAAAAAAGAAGAAAATGACATAAGGGAGCTATAGGCACAGGCTCCGTGGCACCTTCTCATGTTAAATGACAAAGCAATGTTGCTCAAAGATATAGCTTAAAAGAAAATATGAGACTGTCATAGAATAGTCTCTTGTGAATTATATCTTGAGTAATATTCAATCATCGATGTTGGATGAAAAGAAGGGCACCATGGATGCAGGGGGTAACACAGCTTAACAAAGATTTTTACAATAGGGAGAACCACACAATCACTTCAAATGTTGTAAAAAATAATTAATTTGCTGAAGGCAGATCATTGTCATTCAGGGCAAACTGGATTTGACTTGTCGGAAATTCAACGCTGTTCATATTAACAAAATTACAAGGTCTTTAATGGTGATTGCAGGGAAAGTGATGAGCGGTGAGAAATACAGTAAAAGACCATAAGCTGTTAACTTCAAACACTTGCACTGTACCTGGATTCCTGAGATAGCTGTCTTGAATGTATGCTCTTAGAGAGTCACAACTGACTTAGGTTCAGCACGGGCAATGCAACGTCTGGGCTATGGGCATACAAGAACAAATCTGTAATGGATAGGGTGAGTCTGGGTCACAGCTGGTTGACCTTCCTTGTCCATGGCTGGTTACTGACTGACCTCTCTCCCTGACCCGTTCTATGGTCAGTATCTTCGCGGGCAATTTCGAATTGTTCCTTGATGTCTGTTGAACCTCAGGAACCGGACAAATCTCGTCCGAGCTTCTTTGAAGCAGATCAAATGTTTTTCCCAAGTCATACTTGCAAAGGGAAGTAGTCGGCAGAGAAAAGTTGGCAGGTATTGAGCACAATAGAGGGTCATTGAGAGAGATAAGGCCTTGACAAAAGGCATATCAAATTTGAAATTTTCTGGGCTTAGCTCTCAAATTACTTCGTTTTCTGTCTGGTGGTTCAGACATTCCCCAAAACTCTGTGCTTGTTGAGATATGCAATATTTTAAATGCAGAGGGCTGTATTAAGAGTGTTTATAAAATAAATACTCGTAGCACCAGCAATGAGACCTGCCAATGACATAATTTTAAACATTTTGGGCGTGTAGTAATTAAAACTTGAAAATAGGAAGAAAAGTGAATAAATTTTTCTAATTCCTGAGAAGTTTGCTTGAAGAGAAATAAAGGAGTAGACAGAATCAAAGTATAGATAAAAAGAAATAACAGCAAATAAGAAAGAATATGCACAAATAACATATACGTATATATATATATATATATATATATATATATATATATATATATATATATATATATATATATATATATATAGCACAAATAACATACGTATATATATATATATATATATATATATATATATATATTTTTTGATATTTGCGAATATTTTTTCTTATGCAATTAATCTTGAAGTCAGTGCCATTATTTGCAGTTAGTATATCTTTTTATCTATACTTCGATTCAATGTACCCATCTTTTTTTTCTTCAGGTAAGCTTCTCAGGAATAAGAAAAAAAATTGTTCACTTTTCTTAACATTCTTCAGCCTGGCTTTCTACTGGTTGGCGGGTCTCATCGTCTTGCCGGGGGTCTGTGCTGCAGCAAGAGCTTTCCTGGTGCTCCATAGGGCATGCCCTGTGCCACGGCATGCAACAAAGGGCATGGACAATGGCGTGATTCGTGTCTGTGGCTGAAAGTGTTGATTTGCTTCATTGTTAGTAGTCATGTTCAGGAGTGTTCTATACTGTTGTTTCCTTGATGGAGGGAGGATGAAGTCAGTGTTTCTTTGTATGGTAAATAGAGGCCATTGTTTTTTTTATACCCACAATGTTGGTATATGTTCATGGCCATCTACGTTGTTTTGCATATTACCTTTTGGTTGTGGTGGGTTTGCAATCGCCTACATAAAGTGGTAGTATTGTGACCTATGTACCAGTTGCTGATGGCTTGACATGTCCCTTTGGTACATTTAAATTTGTATAATACATTGTTTAACTTCCATAACTTTTGACAGGGTAACGTGCTATTTTACATTACAAGGGTGCTGACCAGGTTTGGGTAGGAGTAGACAGTGGCCAAAGAAGTTAGGGAAATAGTGGAAGATAAGATCAGGTACATGGAACGCTTCTCTAACAGGAAGACTAAGGGGGATAGTAGATGTGATGTAGAGGAGGAGGATAGATTTATTGTGTGTGCAGGAGACTAGGTGGAAAGTAATAGAACTAGAGAGATAGGAAATGGCTATAAGCTATATTACAGCAGGTAAAAAGAAGGAAGAAATGGATTTGGAATTATAGTAAGCAACAACTGGAACAAAAAAGTGGTAGAAGTAAAGAGAGTAAATGATAGGCTTTTAAAGATTCCAATAATAACAGGGGACAAAGTAGTTAATACAACATCAGCATACACTCCTCAGATGGGGTGTCAAGAGCACGAGAAAGATTTTTTAGACAAGAGTTTGAGGCTGTCATTAGAACAGTGAGGGAGGAGAAGAAACTAATAATAGGAGCTGATATGAATAGCAGGGTGGAACGAGAAGAGATGAGAACGAGGAGGTGCACGGAATTAGGAAAGAAGATGGGGCTTTATATATTGGAGATGGCTCAGAGATTTGAATGGGCATGTATGAACATGTGGTTTCAGAAGTTAAATAAAAACTTGATAACATATGAAAGTGGAGGAGTGCAAAGCCAAATACATTACATCCTGGTTAGAGGAGCCAACAAAAACAATATGATAAATTGCAAAGTGATCTTGGGAGAAGCATGTGTTAAACAATGTAGGTTGATGGTGATGGGTTTGAAAATGAGAGGGAGGAAACCCAAAAAGAGAAAGAGGTGATCTATAATTAAGATTTGGGAATTTAAAGGAGAAAAGGGGGAACCAAAATTAGACAGGGTAATAGAGTGGAAAATATCTGGGCAGACATCAGAGAAATATGTGTGGGGGAAGCAGAAGAACTGAGAACCAGTTGATATGGAGTGTTGAGAGAAGAAATATTGTGGAGGAATGGAGAGTTGTAAGAATAAATTAAAAGAAAATCTAAAGCATTTAAGGACTGGGAAGTAAGGCATGCACAGTGTGCAGATGAACGGTACAGAGAAGAGGAAAGAGATGTGAGGAGGAGGGCAGGTATGGCTAATGGATGGGAGGCAGAGCAGTTGAATGAAAGACTAGGAACAAGAGAAGGAGAACAGGATATCTAAGATTTCATGTTTGAGGAATAGGTAGACAAGATTTGGGTAAATTGGATGTCATCAAGGATAGATGTGGAAATATATTGTATAGGGATGAAAACGTTAAGAAGAGATGGAGAGGGTATTTTGAATAACTTTCAAATACTGAAAATGATAGAGAGGAGATGAGGTAAGCACAGAGGGTGGAGGGACCAGTGATGGAGATACAGGCTAGAGAAGTGAAGAGAGCATCAAGTAAAATGAGGAATGGTAAAACACCAGGTACATCAGAATTCCAAATTGAAATGATCAAGTTACTAAGTACAGAGAGGGAGAAATGGATGCTGGATTTATTAAAAGCTAAATGGGAAGAGGAAGAGAGGCCAAGGGACTGTGAGGAGAATTTAATGGTGTATATATACAAGCAGACAGGAGATGTCATGGATTGTGGTAACTACAGGGGAATTAACTGAATAGGTGTGATGGGTCGCGCACAACCCGAGGAGTGTTTAAAAAAACATGTTGTTTTCCCATAAATCATTGTCTATCTCGAATCTGGGTGTGATCGACCTGCAAGAGGCCAGCAGAAAACACACTACAATTATGTCAAAACCTGCGTTTACCTTGCCTTTGTCCTTCCCCTTTTTCTGAGTAATTGTTTGTTTTGAACATGTGTGGGATACAAAGGCAAAGTTATCAAGTAGTGATATCCTGTCTAACACTGCTGACACTGATATAGTTTTGTATTGTTGGAAACTGTAGGTAGATGGTGTGTGTACATTATGCATGCCATTGGTTGTGACTGAGATGTCTTATATTGCCATTTGGTCCAATTTCCTTCGAATGCCACTTTTTCAGTTTTTGCATATTTTTTTTTCTCTTTTTTTTTTTTGCATTTCTCATCAACAATGGCCAGCAGGCATTATTCTCTTGGCATGGATGTCATCAACTTACTTCTAATGGAATCAGAAAGTGATGTTGATGATAATTTAGAGGTTGCTGACACCTCTATGGCAAAAAGCTCAAGTTTGTGTAACGAAGGGTTGGAGGCAAGGCAGATGACCTTGAAAGAATTACGGGACAACAGGGGAGAGAGGGGGTGGGTGGTAGCGGGTCTGTGCCTTTTCTGGTGACAGATTACATTGGCTTAAGTCAATAAATCTTTGACACACTGTAGACAGAGAGAGAGAGAGAGAGAGAGAGAGAGAGAGAGAGAGACAGGGAGAGAGAGAGAGAGAGAGAGAGAGAGAATGAGAATAACATTTCTGATATGACAGTAAATTACATCTTAGAACAGATCATTTTGCATAATTCCATTCTAGGATAATATCAGTTTATTCTATAAAAAAAAAATTAGCCACTTCCTATTTCATTTAGGTACCAAAAAAATGTGTGAAATTTTGACAATATTTTTGGTCAAAAAGACTTACACTTTTTTTCTCTTTTCTGATTTTGACCTCTATGGGTCCGACACCTTTTCTGGCAGTCACATATTGTAAATAGCAGTTTTAGGAAGGATGCCCTGAATTTTTGTGTATATAGCGTATTTTATATTTTTTGTAAATATTTTTGTAAATTATTGTTTGAGAGAGAGAGAGAGAGAGATAGATAGAGAGAGAGAGAGAGAGAGAGAGAGAGAGAGAGAGAGAGAATAACATTTCTGATATAACAGTAAATTACATCTTAGTGCAGATCTTTTTACATAATTCCGTTCTAGGATAATATGAGTTTATTCGATAAAAAAAAAATTAGCCACTTCCTGTTTCATTTACTTACTGAAATAATTTGTGAAATTTTGACCTTTTTTTTGGCCAAAAAAACTTACCCTTTTTTTCTGTTTTCAGATTTTGACCTCTATAGGTTCTGGCAGTCACATATTGCAAATAGTAGTTTTAGGAAGGATTCCTCAATTTTTGTGTGTATATAGCATATTTTGTATTTTTTTCAAATATTTTCAAAAATCATTTTTTGTATATACTTATTTTTTTAATATATTTGTAATAAATATTTAATTTGTAGATGGGTATGATTTATCTTTTTAGTACTGTTTGGCAATGGTGAAATTGATTTTAGAAATTAAAATGTACAGCATAGCTACAGTTTTTTAATTTTCACACATTTTTCTGGGCGCTCTGGTCGAGCTCGACCCAATGCACCTTTGAAGGGGTACCAAAATAGCAAAACCTATCCAGGGTTAATTAAACTAGCAGAGCATGGATTAAAAGTTTTAGAGAGGATACTGGGTGAG